>NW_019416541.1:266262-334258 GCF_000390285.2 Anoplophora glabripennis | reverse complement strand
ATATTGCTCAAACAAAAAAATGATTAGGACAAAAGTTGCAGGGTTTTGAGTGAGCAATCCAACGGTGACCTTGACCATGACCTTGAAGGTCATTTAGAGGTCAAGCTGAAAATTTTAAATGGAACCGTATACTTTTGATTTGATTGTTACTTACAGATTGATTTATTTATTTTAAATGCGTTTTTCGTTTATAAGAATTAAAAATTATTATTATAAATGGTATAAGAATATGATTTTTATATTTTCGAGTAAGGTGCAGTTATCAGTGTGTTAAAAAAGTGTATTATTCACATATTTTGTCCATTTTGAGGTTATACTCTCGTACACTTGTAATTCTTTAATGTAATATTACTACCTAATATTACAAATAATCTTCAGTTTGCATTTAAGGTATTTATATTCGTTTTCTTTTATGCTAAACCTGTAAATGTACGAGTTTAATATTTATAACTATATGAATATTGATCCATTTTAAAAATAATGAATGAATAAATAAATAATAGGGGCCGTTAATTTTGATTATGCAATTTTGTATTTAAAATCAGTGTTTTTTTCAATTTTATTTAATAAAGCCTTAATTGCCCAGTTATTTTTGAAGAAGAGCAAGAACTCGATGAGATTTAAAAATTAATTATTTTGTAATAAATTTGTTTTTTAAAAAATAAAACATATTTTCAATAAAACCTCTTTAGCCATTTATAATTTTCATTTTTAGAAACTCTATATTACTAATATGAGCTATCTTGCTTTAAAATCGATAATTGTTAAATAAATTTTTTAAAATAGTCGGCCATATTGGAACAGCTATTTTGAATTTTAATTTTTTGACATCATATTCTTGTTTAGCGACGTCAAAAACCCCTATATTACAAATATAAGCGAGTTTGATTTAAAATCAGTAAATTGTTAAATAAATTGTTTAAAATAGTCGGCCATATTGCATCGGCCATTTTGAATTTTCATTTTCCGACATCATATTCTTGTTCAGCGACATCGATTTAAAATTCATTGAATTATTTTAAATGTTCTTAAAAAAAACTATTTATTATTATTTAAACAATTAAAAAAAAAATTAACGTACAAAAATAAGTTTATAACTTTTTGTCTAATACTTATCTCCAAGTAATCTCAAAAGGTTTTAGGAAAATCCATGCTTCCCATAATTATTTCGAAATAATGCATAATTTTAAGCTATCTTGACTTGATATTTCGAGTTTTTTTTTGATATTATCATTCTACATAGGTACCCTTTTCCCGTCATAAAGTGCAATAATATGTCTACTAATATTTTTTTTAAGGTTTCAGAGTTTATGAACTAATTCGACTGGACTGGCATCCAACAGTTTTTATAAAAGTTCGGCTCGCTTGGCGTTGATGTCCAATTAAATTTGAATATCGAACACGATTTCGCGCAAATAAAATGTTGCATATCCGTTATTTTGACGCGTATGCGATTTTATCAATAACAACGCGCATTTCATGTTATTTTAACGCCGTCCTGAGATTGTTCCCGAATTTAATTGGGCATAAAAACGATATAACGTCCCAAACGTATTAGATACCGAACAATGTTATCCCGTTTGTATGGCTGATTTTTTCATTGATGGTTATTTACGTATGCTGCGTCTGGTGTACTAAATTTTACAGCTCCATATCGTAAACGTCTATTCATGGATGAGATTATAGTTTACGGGATTGGTGTGCCGTTCTAATCCCCACGCCAGTGTCGTAGGAAGCAGGTAGATGTTAGAACCAACCAGTCGCCAAGAATACCCTTTCTATGATTTCTAATAAGAATGCACTGGTTTTGAAACTAGAACATCCTGAAACATATACAGGCCATTCATTCCGAAGAACATCGGCAACGTTACTGGCTAATACAGGATTTGATGTATTAGCAACCAAGAGACATGGTGGGTGAAAATCAATCAATTGCAGAAAGTTATGTTGCTGACAGTTTAAGTAACAAAAATGAAATAATCAACAGGATTCTTTACAATGAGACTTCAACTCTTGGTTCTAGTAGTACATCGCTGGTTAATGGATCAGTCAGATAATATTGAGCCTCCGATGACTGAAATGGAGCGGTCAAATCATTTTGAAAAAAAAAGTGACAATTAGTAAACGCGAGGGGAATAATTATCCAGATTTTATAAATGTTACTAATAAATGTAGTAACGGTACAATTACCATAAATATCCATTCATAATAAATTGATAAAATGTAATGTTCATCAAATATTTCTATTTATTTGTTCATAAAATTCATTCGATTATAACTTGAAATCGCTTTTTCCCTAGGGAGTATGGCTTCCCGATACGATACGATACCGATATTTTTGTCAATTATCGATATCGTATTGAACCATGATTGAATTTATCGTCTTGTATTGATATCGACAATATTATTTTTGTAATATTATCGTATCGATATTGATTTGAATACGATATCGATACGATATTCAATATATATTGATATAAAATAGTTGAAATTAATTTTTTTTTACTAGAAAAATTGCATTAAATTTGAAATTTTAAGGTAAAGAATATTAAAATTATACCAAATTCGAAAGTATAACATTTATATTAATATATTTACTTAATTTGAATGAACATACAAGCTAAAATATAATATGAAAAAAGTAAAAATATCTATAAAATATTTTATGGAGACAAGAACAAAAAACTTAAGTGTTAAAAGATTAAATTGAACAAAAAACATAATTTTACACTACAAATTAACTTCGCAAATTTCTTTTTTCAAAGAACTTTTCATCCACCTATTGATTAAAATTAGAGCCTGAGCACTTTCATCCTTTAAAGAACACCTATTTTTAGTTATAACTAAACGCTTCTGAGAATAGTCTCTCTACAGGCACCGAAGTTGCAGGCAAACACAAATTGTATCGAAAATCGATACGATACCGATATTTTTAGCGAATATCGGGAACCCCCACCAGGGAGGTAAGTCACCTCACTTACCTCCCGTTGTCCGTAGCAACTTCCTCTTGTACGGTAAAATCGACTTACTTCCTTAAAAACAATGTATTAATAGTCTTTTTACTATAGTGGGAGCAGATAAAAAATAATTCATATTAGCCAGATTTCGGTAAATGTCAAAAATATAAAAAAAGCAGTTTCTTGGCAAGTTCAATGCAATTATACTTACATTTAACAAGTCGGCAGTAATTTCGCAGTAAAAGGCTAACATTCTGTACTTGAACGATGAAAAATCGGTCCCATCAACCTCTCCCCAGTTAAATTGCGCGATATAGCTCTCAGTTTCGTAACTATACAGTAAATTGGCAAAGATAGCTTATCGGAATAACGACCCACATGTAATTACATACGGAGGGAGACCTTTGTAATTGCCCTGACCCTGACAGTTAGGGCCGAAAACTAATATTTCGTATCCCATCCGCTCGGAGTTTAGCAATTTGCTGGATGTGCTCAAAAATTTCACGCTTAGCCGCTTTTTGATAACGCTTAACGCGTCTTGTTGGGGCCGTTTTAAGATTGAAAATCACCAGGTCGTTATACAGAATTGTCTCCTTGGCCCAGAGTAATGCGGATGTCATATAGGAGTGCCCGAAAAAGGACTTCTCAAGAAAGTTTTCTTTTGGGGAATTATTTTATAAGTTATACAGGGTGTAGTAGATTGCACTTGGTGTAGAAAAGGTCAATGAACATTAGTGACATAGCGCCGATTGACGCTTCCATCTGTTGGAGGTTGACACCTCTTCTCGGGGGTGGAATTTTTTCAAAAATAACGCTGGAAATCGATAGAGAATCAAATCTTGAGCAAAAAATGTTCGAAGAATTTTTTAGGGAAATCTATAGTTGTTTAGTTATTCGCGATTGAAAACTTAGAATTTTGAGTGGAAAAAAAAAACACTTTTTCAAAGTATTTTTCGCGAGTAACTCAAAAACTACGCATTTTATTAAAAAAAAGCGTAATGAACAAAAATGTAGCTTAAAAATAAAAAAAGAAAATCGTTTTTTTTTAAAGTGTTGTACGTCATATACAAAGCGAAATATGGTTAGTGGAAGGGGGACTTGTTTTGGGGGGAATACTCGAATCGATGTATTCAACGTCAAATAACGGAAAAAGGATTAATTTTACGTGTATAACGCACCTGGAGTTCTTTGTAGTACTCAAAAAGACCTTCAAAATGAGCACTTATAAAAGTTAATTAGAGCAAAATTGAAGGAGTTATCGTCAAAAACAGATGGGTTGCTCATATTTTTTAAGGAAAAATGAGCAGTAAACGCTGTACCATTTCCATCAGAATTAAAATTAATCGTAGACCCTTTACAGTTAGTTTTGCTTTAGTGTTTTTCATACAATCCTGAAGTTAGACCGGTTTAGAATGCGTATTTTTTGAATAATGTACGGTAAAAGTTGAAAACGTATTTTTCATTATTCAAAAAAAGTTGCCTTATTTATTATAATAACTCTGAAACTATGAAATATACGTAAAAAATGATAGACAACAAAAATGTAGCTTTTTTTTCATCAAATATTTTGCTTTTTTTTATTCCTATAGCATAAAAAATAAAGGAGATATCGCCGCTTGAAGTATCCAGTTTAGTGAAAAAACGACCTGTCTCGAGCCCTTCGATCCTTTCCCTTTAAAAAACGAAAGACTTAAAAGATTTTATAGCTCTTGAAATTATCTTTAAAATGCTTTTTTTGTAGGATATTATAGCTTCAAAATTAACCGACTTATGGTAAAAACACCAATGACATTTTTTCGGAGTAAAATAGGCTTTCTCATTTTTGGAGCAAAATGTTAGGATTCAAGTGCGCGTCAGCGTGTATAAAAGTTTAGTGTGGTTATTTATATGCATCGTAGCAGTTTTTTTTATGATTGATTATATTTAAAAATGATTATAATAAAAATAGTTTACATTAATATTGGTAAAAGGGTAGTTTATAAGAGTTGAAAATGGCAAAAGTAAAATATTCTTTCATAAATAATATAAGTAAACTTTTATTTTAAATTATTGCACAATTATAGCATTCCAAGATTTAAAACGTAATTTTTTATCATTTTTTTAGCACAGGGGTGATTTATAACGGTTGAAAAGTGTTATGAGATACAAACTCTTTCATAAGCAATGAGGGAATTTTTATTTTAAGTAATTACACCGTTAAGGCATTCCAAGCTTTTAAAAAGTAATTTTTTTATCATTTTTGTCAATACAAGGGTAGTTTTTAGGGGTTGAAAGGGAAAAATTATTAATATTAGCTATAAGATAACTTTTATTTTAAATAAGTGCAAGATTTAATCATTCCAAATATTTAAAAAGTGTCTTTAATCATTATTTTTTGCATAGGGGTAGTTTTTAAGGGTTAAATAAAGGGTCGAAAAGATCAAATATATCATAAAACATGTTCGAGAACATGGAACATTATTTAGTCTGAGTTTGAACAAGATTTTTATCAATAAAATGCTTAAAACTTAATTTTTTCAATTTTTTTCACAGGGGTAGTTTTTACCCCTAAAAAACAAAAAGCGCCAATCGGGCTTATGTCACTTTTAAACTTGAGCCTAATTCTAAATTTTTATGCAAATCCATGCAGTTTCAAAGAATTCTGAGGTTACAGCTGATTTTCAGCTCAGTGACTGTACTATATCTGGAATCTTAAAGCTATTACATGAGATAAAGCAATTACATATTTAGCTAATAATAAGGACACATATACTTATAGTTAAAAAAAACTCTCGCAACAGTGTGGACATCTCACGAATCTCGACTACTATCATAGATAAGAATTGCCTGAAGAAGAGAAGGGTTTTATTCCGCCCTAGTTATTTAAACTCTCGCGTAGATGGCTCTTAGAACCATAGAAAAACGTATTCGTTTGCACTATATGTGCGTTTCCTGATGTTACACGATCTGCTTGGAGTACAATGAGAATGGTATTGCTAGGAGGTTTATAGTTAGGTGAAATGGATGTTATAAAGGAATTTAATTATAATATAACGAAATTAACTAAAATTCCGTTACAAAGCCTAACCACAACCATACCTTTTTAACTATTGAAAATATCGGAAGACTAAAACCTGGCCCACCTTCATCTAGAAATCTAGACGAAAAAATAAAAAGTTTATCATTGGAAATATCGAAAAACTTTCAGCAGTGTAAGTAAACCGTCATTATTCACTTGAAGACACCGTAGGTCCCTAAAAATATTTAATTTAATACACTTAAAAGCACTTAAAAATTTGAAGAAATATCTAATCAAATGAAAGTGGAAACTCGTTGCTTCATCTATATTTTTGTATTCTGGGAGTTTGCATATTCGACGGACTGGAAATCAAGAAAAATGGACCAGCAATTATCGTAGCGATCAAGGGTTGTTATTGCGAGGGTGGGTTTCGTGGGCAGTTCTAATAAAACCGACTAATTCGGCATGCAGCTCCTAACGAAGCCGTTAAATAAAATATTCCGGGCGGATTCCAGGACAGGATCCGGTTAAGAATTGGGCGCTAATTAAATACAACTGTCAAAGCCGCCGTGAAGTCGCGAGTGAGGCCCATGAATAAAATAATCAAGTCTGAATGTTTCCGCTTAAAAAGTTTTAATGTATTCATTAGGAATAAGTTGATTAAGAATAAAGTCCGTAATTAGATTTCTGGTAAAATAAAACCTACGGGCGATATTAATTGAAACTGTTAAGGAAAGGCTAGGAAGGAGGTGGTAGTTTTCTTTGCAAATTGAATTAAATTTCAATTCATATTTATTCCTAGTAGAGCGAGAGCTGGCTGCAAAAAAGCTGGCCAATCGATTAACCGAATGAAATATTTTCAACCAAAACGCTCTGTATCCCATGTTCATATGAACTTTTCACCTCAAAATTAGCCAAATATTCACTCTAAAGTTTGTCCAACAGGCAACGGCAAATGCCCAATAACAGGATATATTAAGTCGATTATTAAAATATAACGCAATAAGAAAAAAGGGAATAAAATATAAAAAAAATAGAGAAAAAATATACAGGGTGATTCATTTTTTACGATTAGGACTTTAACCACCGATAGATTTAGTCAAAATAATGTCATTTTGAAGTATACACTTTTTCTTCCAAAGGCTTCTTTTTAGAGATATAAGCTCTTGAAAAATCTTTTTTTTTTTTGTTTTTATTGAATGTTTCCTAAACTATGAAAGCCATTTGTTTTATATTTAGTGTGAAGTGTACGAATATGAAGCTATATCGATTTTATAAATTATTGCGAAAATAGATCAATCATAGGCGTCGGTAAGGGGCTCTGATAACCCCTATTTTTAATATAATTTCTACACCACTGGAAATTTTTCAAATTGAATATATTTTTTTTTACATTGCGGTTTATTCTATAGCAAAAAGGTCTCTTACTATTTTTAAGTCAAATGCTTGTTTTCGTATGAAACATTTTTTTAAAACAAGTGATCCCAACAAGGTACTCCGTTGCCTCAATTTTTGTTTCTTTTTTTGTTTTTCTGGATATTTTATGGCCAAATTATGGGTTAAATCGAAAAGATAATAAGAACAAAACATTTGTTTTTTTTTCGTTTTTCAATCGAAATCCGTGGTAAAACATGGGTATTTCCATTTACCACTTCCGGCTAGACCGCAAGTTGTAATTTTAGTCTGAAACTTTTTTCGAAATAATCGAGACCAACCGAGATATTATTTTATCTCACGATAAATGCCCCACCCGGTATAAGGTATTTTATTTTTTCCATATTTCACATAACTCATCATAATAATCAGAAAAACGCGCTGATTTAAAAAAAAAAGCAAAACAAAAATTGTATGACGTTTCTTTAATCTCACCAGCATTTATTTACTTAATTTATCAGCGAAAATTGATGTTTCGAGTTTCATTCTCCTCACTCTGTACAATTCTATTGATAACCCCCCTCTCAAAGAGATCCACTTAATTCTCTTAAATTGAAGAAGTTTTTGTTGTGGATCCTCCCTACCTTCCAAGCCCTTGATACATTGTCCAACAAAAAGCAGCTACAGCCGTCGCATTGTCTGCAGACGTAGTTTTAACGTCTGGCAATCTGAAACAAGATATATCATTATTAGAACATAAGTCACCGAAATCCGAAGCCATTGTCCCATTTACTCCTGGGGAGGTAGGGGAAAGGACTAAAGTCGAAAGTGATACTTTCCAGGTCTTTATTCCATAAAGGCTGTTTTGGCAGGATTCTGTGTTTTGTTGGAATGGCAACAGGTGTGTTTAACGTGAGAATAACCTAACAAAAGAACTTGTTTCAGTAGAGAAATAATACAGGGTATAAGGGAGACTGATTCCTTTGTACGAAACAAAAAAACAACAGTTTTTTTTTCTAAAACTGCCTTATTAGCTATTTAAGAACACCTGTCTACGACGCAACTGATGGATAAAAACATTTTTGTTCAAAATGAAGTTCTTTATCAACTGTTAAAGTTAGTAAGTTTAAATAGGGAACACCCTGTGTAATGTAATCTCTCAAAGAAATGTCCTGTAGTCTTAACATAGATATTCACGCAAAAATTGTTTTTATCTGATCCCACTATAGTAATTTGACCGCTCTATTTCACTCATCGGAGGCGCAATATTATCTGACTGATCCATTAAAACAGCCTGATGTGACGTACTACTAGAACCTGGAGTTGAAGTGTCATTGTAAAGAATCCTATTGGCTATTTCATTTCGTTACTTAAACTGTCAGCAACATAACTTTCTGCGATTGTGACTGATTTCCACCCACCCTGTCTCTTGATTGCTAATACATCAACTCCTGTATTTGCCAGTAACGTTGCCGATGTTCTTCGGAATGAATGGCCCGTATATATTTCAGGATGTTCTAGTTTCAAAAAGTGTCCAATGTTATTAGGAATCATAGAAAGGGTATTCTTGCCGACTGGTTGTTTGTAATATGATGCTTGATAGCGCATAAAAAAGCGTGAAATTTCAGTTTTAATTTCCAACCTAATCTTGATATATTTCTTGAGAATTTGTAGGTGAGAAACAGAACCCAGAAGAGAAGTAATTGTAAACGTACGTGACATATAATTTTTGGAATCTAGAATTGTAACTACAATAACGTCATCGAATTTTTGAAATTGAGTGTACAGCCGTCATTCTTACGTTTCAAAAATGCTCCCAGCTTGGGGTATTTTGATATATCCACGTTCTTCTCTATGAAAATCATCATCGACTAGTAAATATATGGTGTAAATAACTATTTTAAGTACAAGAGAATAATGTTTGACTTAATTCGACAGAATTTTTAGGAACAAATTGTTTGAATTTATTTCTTCTTCTAAACAAAAATCTGCCGCGTAATAAAGAATCTGAAAATCAAACCCTTGTTCTCGAAAACAGTAATAGGCTAAATGTATAACCCCCCAAGGGAAGGAAATTAATTTTTAGCTTGATTGGATTTTGCCGCAGCACCTGTTCAGGCTTCGTCCGCAGTTTCCCAATACGTTCGTTCCTGTAGCAACCAAAGGCAGCCTAATTTTTTCACCCCGAAACAATATATCCTTTAAAACAGACAACACCGTCTTGTGTTATTCAAAGCGTGCCACCGCCAATCATTCCTAAAGGAACAAGGGGTGAAATGGCAATTCCTTGTTTAACCCTTGCCTTATTGCCATTGGCGGTTGTTTTCAGACGGGGTTGGGAGTCTTAAAAGTCTAGTCGGGCGCGTTTTGTGAAGTATGGGTTTATTAAATGTTTGATTTTAGACTTAACTACAGAGCAGAAGAATTGTGGAATTGTGCAAACGGTCGTTCATATTCCTTTGTTTATTTATTAAAAACAAGAGATGTAATGTGTAATAAATTCTATAGAAAATTTTACACCTGTCATTTTAAGCCAATTATATACTGTAAGTTCGACAGTTGCCCATGGCAACTTTCAAATTTTTCGGAATTTTTTTTTCCTCCTGCCGAGCTAGGCAAACAAAATTAATAAGTGGAAATTTTTTTTGACAGCTATCATATGGTTCAAAAATTAGTACCTATTCAGAGTTTTGCTTTGTAATGTTTTTATTTATTTTGAAATAATAAATACATAGATACAAATAATTATTTACCAAATATTTGTTTCAAGATTTCTTCTATTAACGCTAAATGTTTTTGAAATTCTGGCTGGAACTCTTCTCTTCGCAACGGAGACTAACGAGGAGCATAATTATTACCTTTATTTTTCATTTCTGTCATATGTATGTCTGTGTTTCATAAAATATATGTAATAATTTGATGCAATTTTGTTCTGCTGAGCCCTGGTTTTACGTAAAAAAGATGGGCTACAAAATCCTCCAAAATCTTTTGAATAGCTGCGAAAAGGTTTTCTTGATGCGGACTGATTCCAGTTTTTTTCAGAAAATGTGGCAAATACTTTAAATTTTTATGAGACATAAGAATGTCCCCTATTTTGGTGCTAGAATTACATATACTATAAGGTTTTAAATTAGTTTTTTGGTTGTTCGCTGCCATGATTTAATTGTAAACAGTTATATTAGAAGCTAGAGAAAATGACTGTCAACGTGACGTACAGCGAAGACGATTTTGACATCACAAGCCTAAGCCTATTTGATTGCAGCTATAATTTTTTAAGAATCATTGATATATTGCCATAGACATAGTAATACTAAGTGAATTATACTGCAAATATAAATATCTGAATTCAAAAATTAAATGCCTTTTTTATTACTAAAGTGAATGTAATGTGGTGTTTTTTATGTTTAATAAGGGTCATTAATAAACTGTCATAAACATCGCATTTCTACAAAAACTTACTTTCCTTCTATTTTAGTAATACTAAGTGAATTGTGTTGCAATTTAAATTCAAAAATTAGATGCCTTTTTTATTACTAAAGTGAAAGGAATGTGTTTTTTTATGTTTTAATAAGAATCTTTGATAAACTGCTATAGACATCACTTCTTTACAAAAACTTACTTTGCTTCTATTTTAGTAATACTAAGTGAATTGTATTGCAAAGGTAAATATCTGAGTTCAAAAATTAACTGTCTCGTTTATTACTAAAATGAAAGGAACGTGTTGTTTTTTGTTTTATTAAATTATGTTACGTTTAAGAAGAAAAAAGTATGTCATGCACCACAAAACAATGTCTACCTGTCAAGCCAACTTTATTTTGGCGAAATAAGTTTCAAAATGAAACATATCAAATTTTTTAAATTAATTGTGGGTGTAAAATTTTCTTTGCGAGTCCCCCACGTCCTTGAATGTCCGGAAATTTTTCCTCAATCACGCATTTTTCTAGAAAATTTTCCCTCGTCTGCGACTCCGGAAAAATTTCCCGAAATAATTCAAGCACTAGGGAGATTATAAGTGAAAATAAAACTAGCACTATTAAAATGAAGTTTTAAAGTTTTAAAAATAAAGTGAAACATATCAATACTATAGTTTCCAGCGATCAAAATAAGCAGATTTAACAAAGTTACCTCTATCCTAAATTCTTAGTTCGAGATTAAAACACTATTAAAAGAATATTCCAAAAAATGATACAATTTCGCAAGAAACAGGCACATTTATCTAAATCAACTTTACTATTCATTACTTAAAATTTGACATCATTGGTAAAATGCTTACAAAAATATAAACAATATTAATAGGAGTTAGAAATATACTCCAAATGGATCTTATTATATTAAGTTAGTTAATATATGGAAACTTCTCTTCTGTAATTAAACATTATATTGTCACTATAGAAGGCCCCTTTTCCAACAGATATGCCCAGTTGGTCTTTAAAATACTGAAAATAATTCTTGAGAAAAAATACTATCTTCTCGGGTTTACGCGCTTGATTGCTAAGATGGTAAAGATAGAGAGCCTAATCAATTTATTTTAAAAAAATCAATACTTACACCACCAAGTGGTTGCTTGCAATACAGCTGTTTCAAAATGTCTTTTTTATAAAAGTTATACATCATTTTTACACTGTTTGACTTAATTTGATAAGATTAAAAAATAATAATAATGCCTTTAAAACAGTCAAAAAACGATTTTTTTTTTACAACAGTGAATTATTTAGATTAATTAGTTTTCATCAGACGGATCTGCATTCAACATAATTTATAAATTAAGGGTCAAACAGCATTTGTAATAATCCTGACGGTCCTCCTGAGAAATAAAACTAAGTTTTTCCTTGTTGCAGCTCTCACGTGTCCCGTATATTTTGACGGATGGTCCTGCTGGCCTGAGACCCCTGCGGGATCGGTGGCCAATCAATCATGTCCTGATTTCATCCCAGGATTCGAAGCCTCTAGTGAGTATATTAGCGGTTTAGTTTTTTCTTTGAAAACCAACACACTAAAATTGTGTTTCAATAAAAATACATACATACGCGTAGGAAACGGTGCATAAACTAGCTTTTTATTTATGTTACTTAAAAAAAAATTACTGCGTTGTGGACATTTTTTTTAAGAAATTCCTTTGTCGGGTTCCCGTAAGTAATAAAATAATGGGACAAAAACCTCAACCGCGCATCAAGACAACCGATCAATCAATAAAGTTAAATGTTCAAGATCCCAAATAGGCCTCCACAACTTTTTTTAGTAATTGATGGATTGCGGGCCTTTTTCTATTTATCTCATCACCGATAATTAACTTTGAAGATTTTTTTCCGATTTATCCCTCGCCCGTATATTCCTAGTAAAAACCGCACCGATATACATTTCTTGCGAGACCACGAACAAACAAGCAGAAAGGATATAAAGAGGATCAAAGGACTTAAATAGACGATCTCTAATTGGGGAAAGGGAATTGGATTTACCAACAGTAAATTTAATTGCATCAACACGGATTTGTTCGGGTGGTGATTTTTTATCTTGCAACTCCAGAAAAAAAAAACAATAGAACATTTTATTGACGAGTTTATGAAACTTGGAATCATTTACCTCTTGCTGAAATTATTCCCCTGAATACCGTGAAAAGACCTAATGGATTTCATTGTAGCGCCTGAATATAATCAGGCGTGATTTATTAACATCAATGTTGCCATTTACTTCCAGTTCACTAAAACGATTAGTCACATTTACCTACTTCATTTATGTGGCGATTCGAAGTTTTCAAGCAACGTGTTTAAAAGGACGGAATAATTAGCGCTTTATAGGTTACCTTGCCATGCTAATTTTGCTGCCAAGTTTTTGGGGAAAAGAGAAGTTTTTTTTTTCTACAACTAGTTGAGGCAGTTTTAACGTATACCAAGATTTTAATTGCTTCATAAAATATTCTACTTCATTAAGAGTAGATTTCAAATAAATTTCGATTTAAAATTAATAAAAAACTACACATAATTGTTTTATTAGGCTAATCAATAGAGAGTTTGTTTATGACAAAAATACTTGTAGCAAACGGACTGTACCATCAAACAAAAGGCAGTCTGTAGATATCCTGATACAGGGTATAAGAAGTATGTATCGACGCTTTAGTACGAAAACATGCTATCTCAGATTAAGCTTGGAAAACATATTTTTTTAATTAATAATTCGACGTTTGTAACAGTAACTTAACAAAATAAATTGAAAAATGTTGAATAAAAAATAATAAACAGTGTACGTGAATGCACAGTTTCAATCATTCAATGTGACAACTTAAATTTTTAGTCAAACTGAGATAGTATGTTTTTCATTAAAGATCTGAGTTAGCATGTTTTCCAACCGAAATCTGAGATAGCATGTTTTCGTACTAAAGCGTCGGTGTTTTCTGCCATGAAATTTGAATAATTCCAAATATTTCGAATTTCCTGTATAAAATTAGTGTCGTGCAACTCTCTCGGTTTCAAAAATAACGAGCGTTCAAAAACGTGGTCAAGTTGGTTCTGAAAATTTGGACGTAGGGCGTAGCGTATAGCAAATGAACTTAAACGTCATCTGTCAAAGCGCTATATCGCCGCTATCAATTTGAATATTTTCGTTTTAAAAAGCGTTTAAAATGGTGTTTTCTCAAGAACAAAAAGTGTTTATCATAGAGTCCTACTTTAGAAATGGACGCAAGATTGATGGAATATGGAAGTATTCTATTGAGGAATGTTTCATAGAATTTCAAAATCAATTTCCCGGCGTTGTTGAGTACAAAATTTTTCAAAGTGCAGTTCAGCGTTGTGTTAATGTTTTTCGTGAAACGGGCAGTGTAACAAGAAAAGAAGGAAGCGGCCGACCTAAAAAGCGGACTGAAGAATTAAAAGAAAATGTCCAACAAATAATGGAAAATGCGCCAAGAACTTCTGTACGTGTTTTATCACAAATGGTGGGAGTATCAGTCGGTACCTGCCACACAGTGTTAAAAAAAGATTTGCGTTTGTTCTCCTATCGTTTAACTTGTCAGCAAGAACTTCATGAAGTTGATTTTCCGCGACGGGCTGTATTTTGTGAATGGTTTTTAAACAACTACGGTGAACTTCATAATATCACCTTTTTTTCTGATGAAGCCTGGTTTCATTTAAGTGGTTACGTAAACTCACAGAATATGAGAATGTGGTCTTCTGAAAAACCAGATAACTTTTTTGTCGAGGGCCCTCTACACGCTCAAAAAATTGGAGTTTGGTGTGCTCTCAATCGAAGGAGGATTTATGGACCTATTTTTTTTAATGGTACTCTTACTGCGCAAAGGTATAGAGAAGAAATTATCGCTCCTTTTGTTAACCAGCTGGAAGAAAACGAAATTACAAACTTTTACTTTCAACAAGATGGCGCAAGGGCACATACGGCAGGCGAGACGATGAATATGTTGAGGGAAGTTTTCCAAAATCGACTAATAAGTCTCAATGCTGAACATGAATTTCCACCGAGGTCATGTGATATTACGCCGTGTGATTTCTTTTTGTGGCCTTACCTTAAAAACACTATTTTTGAACTGCCTATTCCTGATTTAAACCATCTGCAGGCTCGACTTATAGACAAGATTCGTGAAATTAACAATACCCCGAGCATCTTAGAAAATGTCTTTAATTCTTTGAGGAACAGGTGTGAAAAGTGCTTGGAACAAGGAGGGGGACACTTTCAGCAGCTGCTTTAATTTATTGTTATAACAAGGAGGGGGACACTTTCCGCAGCTCCTTTAATTGTTTGTTATTGTTATCACGATTATTCTTTAAAATAAAGTTATATAGTCATTAACGTTATTGAAACTGACAGCTGCTATACAGCTCGTTGAGAAATGAGGTTAAGTTGGTCGCTATAAGCGACTCCCTACGTCCAATGTGTCAGTGCCAACTTCGACCACGTTTTTATTTGAACGCTCGTTACAATACCTATGTGTGTTTTCAGCCACGAAATTTGAATAATTCCAAATATTTCGAATTTTCACCACCAAGAACGGCGGTGACAACATTTTTAAAATGAAGGCGATGTTTCGCATTGTATTAAGTGTGCACAAAACGGAGTTTTGAATTTTTCCGGGATCGACCTCTCGTTTTATTCGTATTTCGATTATCTACGAATTGTAGGTATATAGCATTCAGATTTTTTTTGTCACTTTAGGTTTTATAAGCAAAAAACTAAAAAAATGCGTTTTTGCATAAAAATGTTCAAAAAAAGTTAATTAATGGTAAATTGAAGTAGGAAACATATAAGCATATATTTACAGACAGTCTTTTATATAATGGCACAGTATTTTTGTCACAAACTAAACCTCTATTGATTGGCCTAGTCGTGTCTAGTATGTGACGTCAAGCCAATTGGAAATTTGACAAATAAAATTAGTCCCAAACCAGCCTATTGTAACGACGGTAACCCCATTTTCGTTAAAACTTCGTTCTCTGAATAATTACTGTGCATATCGGCACAGAGAGGGAATATTTCAGCAGGAGTATGCGCGACGGGAATATACCCGTGCAATTTTTAGCGCTGGCGTTACAACGTACTGGCTTCGGTGGCTTCAGGAAATTGTTACTTTTTAACGCGACACTAAAACGTGGACATATTAAATGTATCGAAGAAATGTGTATCATTTTGCAGGGATCGTAAATTTCCCGGCTGGGCGTAGCAGCTACGTCTATAAATCATGTACAGGTCGTATAAAAGGGAGTACGCCCTATCTCCGTTTCTGAAGAGGTCGTTTTTGATGTCTATATACAAGTTTGGCTCACCAAGTTCTACTTTTCGAGAATCATAACCACATCTATGCAAATCAGCAGATCATGTTGCAAATTATAAGACATATTAATGTGGATCAAATCACAACAGAAACATATATCTGTGTATTATTTCACTGTTCACAGCGCTTATTACTTGTCCGTAGATTTATTTTCACGACAACAGAACGTCTGCTATATTTGTGGAAAGCTCCACTTCTCATCTTTATTTTTTAATTTAAACTGAACACCGACACACACAGTAGCAATTGAACTTCACGAATTGCAGCCGTAAAACTTTTATTATTTCCCATCGTGACCCGCCGCCGTCGGTCGATTACGGGGCAGTATAACCCGTCCCCGTCTTAAACTTTACACTTTTCACTTCGGTTTGATTAATAGAATTCCCGGCCAGTTATTGAATTCTACCGAGGCTAACCCACTTCACTCTAACGCAACTTTGTCGGCTTTTCTTCGTGGAAGGAAAATTGCTGGGATTTTTTGCGCATACCTCTTAATAAATTAAGTTTGGTACGGGGGAATTTTACTTGTAATCGGACTTTAATCGTGCAACAGTCGATCGAACCACGGAATGTACAAAACATAATTGTTCTGTGTTCTGTGGCTGACCTTTCGGTTGGTTTTAATAAAAAGAAGTTATAAAAAAGGCAGCACACAAAAGAGTAACACAAACCTTCCACCTTGTTTCAGATTTTCCACCGAATTTTAATCTCCTTTAATGAAATCTGCGTTTAAACTTTCTTAAAGGTTGCTCTCTGCATCCCTCCGATCTCACCATCGGTGATTAATTGGGCCCCCGCGAAACGAACGCTCTTTAATGGGGCAGAGTACCGAAATAGCTCGTCGTTTAAAGCTTATTTCTTTTCACCGACCGGAGAACATGAGGTCTGGCGGAAATGTTAACTTATTCAGGGCATATCCGAGGACGAGCCCTGTCGTTTGTGACCCGGAAACAACGAATAGTTTTATTATCTAAGGGAAAAATCGGAAAGTACGCGAGATGTTTGTGAATGTTCCGAAACCGGTCGCAGATTTAAGAAAGATAGCGGAGGATGGGGTCAGAAATGTTCTTGATTGTTCGTCAGTGTCCGAATTGGGATTTAGGATGTGCTATTCGGAAAACAATAAAAACAACAGAAAATGAGTCATTGTCGGCTGTTTAGATTTGAGTTACACGTAATTAAGACGAGACGTTACAAGAAATCTGAGTACATTTTAAGGTGATATCCGCTGATTTCTTTATACAGCTTGACAATATTCATGCTGCACGAGAGATGCGCAGATCAAGAAGAGAGTCCGCAGTAAGTGTGACAAAGACAGGCATCCTTAATAGTAGGGCAGGGGGCAGGTATCTTCTGTGCAAAAGTTTTACTTAGGTCTGGAAAATATAGTTATTTTTAATAAAGATTTTATATTTTATATTTAGATATGTGAACAAAAAAGTGTTTAATGACCATGGGCAATAAAATTTATGTATTAAAATAGGTAATATACTAAAATTATAAATTGGTTCAAAATTCTGAAAATTTTATTGTCTTTAGTATCAAAATTAAAAATGTTATCTTCACCATTCGAATTCTCTTCATCATTTTGAGGGTTTATAATAATTTGATCTATAACCAGGTCAAACACATATTCTAAATCATTAATTCTGTTTTATTTTTTTTGTCATGTTGGCAGCGAGTATTCCATTCTTTTGGTGTAAACGTGTCGAAAAATTCATTGGACGACTTTTCCACGTCTTTCAAAGTGAAAGTGGCATTTTTACTAGCGACATACTGTTCGAGTGACGCCCAAACGAATTCGATAGGATTCAGATCAGGGTGGTATGGTTATAGCCTCAGAATAACATGGCCTTCTTCTTGTAAAATTTCGACTTCACATTCCAGTTAGAAAGCTCGATACTTTAAATGGAGGAAAATAAACATACTTTTATAATTGAACTGAAAAATTAAAAAATATTTATCACGGACTTTCGTAATCTATAAAAAGGAATTTGATATTTTAATTATTTCAATTTAGCAGAAATACCTACCCAAATAAAAAGAGTAACTAAAAATACCACAAATAAATAAATTATAGACAATATCTCAAAAGCTGGTTATATTTAAAATTATTATTACGCATAATAAAAAGTCAGTTTTACATATTTTACAAGCATCGAGTTTGAAACTTCCATATAAACTGTTTTTTCTGGGGTAAATTTAGGATTGTATATCTAAACGTTGTTTTTTATAAATATAAAGGTGTCGTACTAGTCATGGAAAGAGAAAAACAAATTTTGCCGAGATGCATGTACATAATTTTGTAAATATTCCACATAAATTAATGTAATAATGTGTGTGTGTAATTTTAGCAAAAATGTTTATCTCTACTCATTTAACAAAGTCAAAGGGTTCATTAAAACATCAACAGTATTGTCCACAACAAGCTTATACAGGGTGAGTCAGTTTTTTGTGGTAGGATTTTAACAGTTGATAGAGAATCATTTTTCAATAAGAAAAGTTCCTATAAACGTAGGTCTTAGAACGCTTCGTTTGTGAGATATAGGGTGTTGAAAACAAACTTTTTTTAAGAATTTTTCTTAATATCTCTAAAAGACCAACATAATATTGAACTGAAATTTGGTATTAATAACACATTAGTTATGGTGAATAAAATAAAGATATCTGTTATCCATTTCACCCACCAGTGACGTGCCTGAGGTGGGTAATTGCCCCCTTTAAAAAAATAATTCGTACGCCCGTGAATTTTTCAGGAAAATAACATCATTTCTAAATTTTTTAATCAATTCTGAACAAAACAGATCTCTCCATTTTTTATAAAATTAACGGTTTTTGGTTAAATTCATTTGGCATTAAACTGTTCCAACGATATTGGTACCTAATACATTTGTGAATTAATAAGAAAAATATGATGTGCACTGAAAATCAACAAAAACGATTGAATTAATAATAATAATGAGAAGAAAAATTTCTGTAAACATAGGTCTTAAAACGCTTCTTTTGTGATACAGGGTATAGAAAACAAACATTTTTAAAAAATTTTCTTAATATCTCTAAAAGAGCTACAAATATTAAACTGAAATTTGGCATGAAAAAACAAACTCAGAACTTAAAAAAAGAACTAATTGACACACACGTTACACAATGTTTGCGTTCTTATGTCAGCGTTATCACATTTAATAGTTTTTTTGATTTTCAGGGTACATCATATTTTTCTTATTACACATGTATTACCAATATCGTTGGAACAGTTTCATGCCAAATGAATTTAACCAAAAACCGTTCATTTTATAAAAAATTGAAAGAGAGCTGTTTTGTTCAGCATTGATTAAAAAATTTAGAAATGATGTTATTTTCCAGAAAAATCCACTTGTTTTTTTAAAGGGGGCAGTAACCCACCTCAGGCACGTCACTGGTGGGTGAAATGGATAACAGATATCTTTATTTTATTCACCATAACTAATATGTTATTAATACCGAATTTCAGTTCAATATTATGTTGGTCTCTTAGAGATATTAAGAAAAATTCTTAAAAAAATTTGTTTTCAACACCCTATATCTCACAAACGAAGCGTTCTAAGACCTACGTTTAAAGGAACTTTTCTTATTAAACAATGATTCTCAATCAACTGTTAAAATCCTACTACAAAAAACTGGCTCACCCTGTATGTACACCACAAGATCAGCGGTTATTAAAATATTAACAAACTTTTACTATTATTTTTTTTTGTGATACGCACTATTTTAGCTTTAGCTATAACTCCGCTAGGATGCCAAATACTCTGGTTTCAATCGAAATTCCAGTGGCGTCTAGCAGTCCCAAATCAGGTAACCTAACCGGCTAATCTAACAGTCCCTCTGTTTATTCCGCCTGGTTTCTGGAGTAAGTCCTGATTTAATTCGAGTGGATGAGACGCGATCATCTGCCTACTAATTCAGACGATTTACGACGAAGATTTATCGCCCAGCCAGATATGAAATCTGACGGGATAGTCCAATTACCCCGATCAATTAGACGCGATCTTGTCTGGAATTGCAGTTGGATTATTTTCCATGCGATTACCCATCCTGCTAATCTCTATCAATATTCATTACTGTGGGTGGTTGTATATTAGTTGTGCAACCCCATGCGGAACGTGACGGTTCTGTCCTTGATGTATATATTGTATGTGGGCACGGAGATTAGTAAAACAGTGCCATGACGAATGGTTTACATGGGCGCCGAATCCAAAGGGATTCGGGTTATCGAGCACTAACAGTGATTTTTCTTTCAAATGTATCATCTTTATTTGTAGAAAGTGTAGGGTTCAATGTCTGTGAATAATATATGTATTGTCTGCATAAAATTTAGAACTTAAACAACAACAAAACGTTTATGTTTGGAAAATCTTTTTGTTATTAATGGATTCCAGAAACTATAAGCAAACATTTAGATTATTTTGCTCTTTAAAATAATGATACAAGTTGTTATGACACTTTATTGAAAACTCAAAATTGGCGGAGGTGCTTAGATACAAAGTATTTTTTAAAGTTATTATTAAACATTAATTTTCTTTTTCAATTAGACGATTTTTTTACACATTTGTATATATTATTGATAACACCAGACTACAAAATATATCATAACTTTTTTATTTCCAGTTTAAAAAAAATCAAAAAGATTTCAATATTTGAGATTATTAAAAAATCTTACAAAAAGGTTCTCTTCTAAGTTGAACGCGCATCAGCGTGTCAAGCGGAGCAAAAATTTTCTGTAAAAAAAGGGGGTCAATCCTTACGAACTATTTTTCATATTGAAGTAAAAGTATTCAACTACAACCTGTGTAAATTTCAGATCCTAATGAGGTCGTAGCGATTTTTTGAAATAAAAAAAAAAATCTGGGCTCAGGATATTTTTTTTAATTCGTGAAAATATTGTCAACTTTCAAATGGCAATGATGCCATTCCGATTAAATTTCAACGATAAGAAAAAGATCTACAAAGGAGGTCAAAGTTTCGGTAGATTTTTCGCACATTTCCAATTATTTTGTAATACGCGCACAATTTGCACAAGAAAGTACAACTATTAGAGATAATTTTAAGCCCAAGATGGGTCACGTAATTGCATTACTGTATGATTTATTGAAACTTGAAAAAAATGTATTTTGCAAAAACTATCAGATACTTTTCAGTTTTACAAAAATGCACTTATTCTACTTTTTAAGGACTAAATATTCTGAAAGTTTCGTAGAGAAATTTTTTTTTCATTTTAAAGATATGGAAGTTTTAAAAAAATGCGATTTTTAGCCGGTTTTTTTGCAATAACTAATACATTTGTTTATATGACATCGGGCCGGGCTCAAAATTTTTGTTATAAAAAGTTCTACAACTTTTGTCTAAAACATTTTTTTCTAAAATGTTTAGTTTTTTTTTAAATAAAAAAACTGTTTTTCGCGAACTTTGGACGCCATTTTGAAATAACATTCAGCTGGGGTAAACTAAATTGATTCAGTTCTAAGGAATTTTTCCTAATTTTTACGTGTCTTTTTTACTGAGCTAATAGACCAGGAAAATTAGCGAAAAAAAAAAAGAGAAACTCGAAAAAATTCCTATCCGCGATATTATTGTAAAATTGTCTAAGGGAACATAATACAAGACATCTCTCAATTCGAGAGTCAAAAAATTTTAATTGCTAACTTTTCTATTTAAACAAATACCTAAGTGAGGAAAACAGTTTTTTCACTTTGCAGGGAAAACCATCAATTTTAGGGAATTTCAATTTCGCAATTATTTTACTATTATTAAATAAATAAATGAAGCTATCGTTCATTTAAAAAGTTATTTTTTTTACATATTATGCTAAAGTAAACTTATTTTTTCAATATTTTGTTAGCTATTTAATTACGATTTAAATGTAAAAATGAAGTAACAATTCACAAATTTATTTTCAAATTATTATTTCTCATAAAAATAGAAAAAATTTTAAATTGTATTACATTGCATTATATCTATTATTGAAAATGGCTGTGATTAATATTTTTTTAAGTAATTTTGATTATGTTGCAAACATTTTTTTTTATAAAATTAGTAATAAATATAATAAAAAAACTTTATATATTAAAACATAACGTATTCATGCTACTTCGAAAGTTTGACTAACCAATTCTTTCAAAAGCGCATGCTTAGAAATAGACATAGATATTCCGAAATTGAAATTTTAATTAATATTTCGTTTAACAATAATTTTTGTGACATTTTTGTAAATTAAACAAATTTAATTATAAAAGATGCATTTTTTCTGGGGTTCAGGGCTATTCTACGAATTCGTAAATATGCCCATTGTTATTTTTTCGTCGATCTACCCCAGCTAAAAAAAAAGAAGTTTCTACGATGAATAGAACCCGAGATATTGCAAAATTTTACAGCGCGCATCAATTTGAACTTTTCTCGCTCGCGCGACTCGCTTGGACGAGCTTCCCCCACCACCATGCCGGACAGTTTACTTAGCAAGTACCTTCTCTTTAAAGGGCCCGTGAGTGATTAATTTTCCACATTTTTGAATGCAATTCTCGGGAAATCGTAGTTTACTTCGTAAACTTTATTTTGCGAAAAATTCAAGTTTTAATGTTTATAAACAATTGCGCTACGATTAAAAAAAAATCTTATCTTGGTTCCTGTTGGTCGTAGAGGGTGTTTTTTTATAATTTGTATTTTTTTGCCAACTTTGAATCTATTTTCGGTGAGGTAGCATAAATAGCAATAATTTTATTCAAATTGTTTATAAGCGAAAAACGCACGTTTTTTTAATGCACAATTTCAGATTGTTAATGTCAAAAAAACGGTGATATTTTTTAATTAGTCGCTTAATTACGTCTTTAAGATTACAATGACGCTTTCAGAATCATGTTTGGTTGAAAATTAACGCCTGTACAGAGGCTTAAAGTTCATAACTTTTGGAGCCTCCGTTATAAACAATTACAAGTCTCATTTTGTAGATAATTTTACTCCCTATAAGCTGTCTGTGAGTCACTTTTCGCTAAAATTGATGGTTTTCCCTGCAAAGTTAAAAAACTGTTTTCCTCACTTATTTGTTTAAATAGAAAAGTTAGCTAATAAAAGTTTTTGACTCACGAGATGAGAGATGTCTTGTATTATGTTCCTTTAGACAATTTTACAATAATCTCGCGGATAGGATTTTTTTCGAGTAAAAATTTTATTTTAAAAATCTAATTCGATTGGACTAAGGTCCCACTTAAGAAATTGACATGAGATTGCATTACAATCTATTGAAATGCGTAAAAAATTAGCTGCCCCTCAAGCAATATAAGAAAATGCAAATTTTCTCACACGCCAGACTGTTTTTTGTACCGTTAACCCCGTTGCATATGCAAATAGTGTTTTGTTTCGAGGCAAATCCCGTGTTTCCATCAAGATAATTTGTTTCAGTGTTTTTTTTTCCTATTTACCGAATCATTTTTTCCAGATACTGTTTACTACAAGTGCGAGGACGATGGTACGTGGTATTTCCACGAACCTTTCAACAAAACGTGGGTGAATTACACCACTTGCGTAAACACGGAGGATTTGTCGGTGAGTATACAATAATTTTATAACGCGAATCCACGTGTTTATTTCTATGGAATTATTTTCTGGTCATTCGTTCACAGAAATGTGTAAACGCTTTTTTTAAATTACATTAAAAATGCCGTTAAAGCTTACAGACGATTCCTTTTTTTATTTTCAGTTTCGTACAATCGTGATAATCATCCATTCAGTGGGATACAGCATCTCCTTAGTGGCTTTGCTCATATCTTTGGCTCTGCTGTTCTACTTCAAGTAAGTAAAAAAAAATAAATCTAAAATCAAGCAAAATATTTTGAAGCTTTCGAGTGGTTTTTGAGGTATGTATTTCGAAGTTTTGAGGGGTCCAAAAGCGGTCAAAATGGTAAATTTATATGAAAAGAAAGACTAGGAGCAGCGTCGCGAACTTTTTACTTTAATTTCGTCGATTACGATATGGAAATGTTTTGGGGAGAGTTTCCGACGCCGCCAACTTTACTAATTTAAGTTTTAATATGACACACATTTAGCAATCAGCTAGTTAATCTAAGTATGTCTCGACTTGGCAAGGACTACAGTCAGATGAGATTGTTGAGATAGACGAAGTTTCTCCGGACAAAGTCTCGTATCTCTTAAGAAATGGCGAATTTATGTGCCTCGGAAAATGGATAACCTGGAAGCAAGATCTGTGAGTAAAGAGCCGTAATTCAGGGAAAGTTACTATACTCTGTTTGATGACGACGAACGAATTAAGTAATTACGAGCCAAATTCTATTACTTGCAACTTCTGTTGTTGCTAACCTTTTCTAAAAAACTCAGTTTATTGGTGAAAAACTGAAGGTCAGTGTATGCTAATCAAAGCTAGTTTGAAATAAAATAACGTAAATCACTCTACAATAGACGAGAAGAAAAGGACACCCCTGCACGCTGGAAGCGCAAATAACCACACTGACCTTGATCTAACTACTACATTAGAAGCAGTTGATCATTTGGTTAGGTGAGACGATCACAATGATGTGTCGCAAATGACAATCATCGTCCTGAACTTTGGCCACCCTGTACAGGTCTTCTCTGGCCGTAAATTGAAGCCAGAGTGTCAATTCGGCAGGGGTGGAAAACCTCACGAAACAACAAGCTTATAACGCCCCGATTTCTCAGCAGCGACGAAGGCAAACTTTTTCGCTTTAAGTTTGTAAACTTTTAAACGCCCGAATCGGAGTTATTCTAGACATATTTGTCATGGCTCCTCGAGACTAAAAGCTCTTGCCGAGGGGGAAGGCATTAAGAGATATATTTGTGTTTGGGATTTAAGGGAGGTTTTAAAAATAATTTATTTGTTGTTGTGCGTACTTCGAATATTCCAAGAAATAAAAGCTCTTAAGGTTTTAATTTTAATAATAATATGCCGTCGATTCTAGATTGATTGAATAAATCATGTATGCAATGTGACGTTTTCACGAAATAATTCCAATTATATGCCACTGTTTGTACGTTAATTTATGTGATTATTTTTAACCGGCTTTGGCGTTTGTTATAATTAGCATACAATTTATACACCGCTGTTTATATTAATTAACGCGTCAACATTTATTATTATGACCTGTAATGGGTATAATTTGAGTACAATTTGGGATAGTAACGTATACATTATTGTATTGTGAATAATCGCATCTGCCGTACGGATTGGAATAATTAATTTTGTCACTGGAAATTGCAGAAAGCAGATATTGATGTGATGATTTGTTTATAAAATCCCCATTAAAAAGGTCGTTTATAATATTTTTAAGCTTTTTATTTGCACGAAACGATCGAAAATCAAAAAATTAAATATTAATTAAGGGGCAGTATACAGTAATATTTCACAAGGCATTTTTTATACAGGATGGCCAAATGAAAACGAAACAGAGCCATTTTCAGAAATTTCGTCAAGATTGTAGAAAAACGCTCAGACCCGTCGATTTTAGATTAAAGGGGGACATTCTTTGCTGGTATTTTTGACTTCTCCATTTTCACCCCCAAGCAAGGGTAAGAATCACCCCAAAATATTTAAATGGCATTGGGGGTTGAGTAATATTTCTTTTGAAAGCTCTTACAATTCTCTTTGCAACAGACTTTAAATTTTATAATTCCGCCCAATACTTTGAAAAAAATTTACATTTTAAAATTTAAATTATGTTTAGTTGCTTACTTACTACTTATTTGATTAAATGTTCAAACTGATGACCGCCCGCTTCCATACAAGAATAAAGATTTTGTTCGAAACGTTCGCGCACATTCCGAAGCATTTCCTGAGTGATTCGACGGCATTCGTCGACGATTCTTTGACGTAAATCTTCCAGCGACGTTGGCAGTGTTTTATAGATTTTACTTTTTAGGTATCCCCACAAAAAGAAATCAAGGGGCGATAAATCCGGTGATCGTGGAGGCCACTCAATGCTGCCTCTTTTCCCAATCCAATTCCGTAGAAAACGTTGGTCCAAAAACTGACGGATAATTAACGCATAATGTTGAAAAATGAAATGATCTTCATCATACTCTGGAACATTTTCAATAATATCAGTCAAAGCAGGGTTAATAGCGTCTTCCAGTAATTGCAAATACATTTGGCCAGTCAAATTGCCAGGTAGAAAAAAACGACCCACCAGCCGGTCACCGAAAATTCCAGCCCATACATTTAATTTTTCCGGTTGCTGTGTATGCACCTCGTGAAAAACTCTTGGCTTTGAATCGGGCCAATAGCGGCAATTGTGACGATTTACCGTCATCAGAAAAACATTTGTAAAAAGGAACTGTGGATCGTTCCCTGCTCGCTCACTCATTATTTCGCAAAATTGCAAACGGCGGTCATAATCATCCTCATGAAGTTCCTGGACTAAATGTATTTTGTATGGATGGAATTTATTCTTCTTCAAAATGGTTTGTATGCTAGTTCGATTGATCCCAGACACAGATGCCGGCTGCCTCGTATACTTAATATAGGATCAAGATGAACTTGTCCCAAAACTGCAACTTCCTAGCTTCAGTAACTATAGGTTTTTCAATTTCTCGTTTTTTATTGGCTGTTCCCTGCCTCTTGAAATTTTTTTACTAACTCTATAACATACTTCCTCCTGACATGTCGATCTTGATGTTGTTCATTAAATAGCTGAGCTGTTCTAATCGCACATTTATTGTTCATAAAGTAAAGCGAAATGATAGTTACCCTTTCCGCAATGGAATAAACCATGTGTTTAATTTTCAAAAACACAATTAAATAAACTACCAACCAACGCTTCCAAATAATACTAGAAAATAATTTGGAATCCACTAATTTTACGTTCATTTTGTGTGTATAGCATTCATTTCTGTTTTTTACAATTATGTTTTTTTTTACGAAAGTGATAACAAATCGCCAATAACCAATGTAATGCAAGAAATACTAAATTTATACCATTGGCGTACTTAACTCGAATGACTGACATTTTTACCGTTAGTAATTGTTTGTACATAAGTTTCAACTTTAAAATCAAAATTCTTAATAAGTATTGGGCGTAATTATAAAATTTAAAGTATGTTGTAAAGAGAATTGTAAGAGCTTTCAAAAGAAATATTACTCAACCCCCAATGCCATTTAAATATTTTGGGGTGATGCTTACCCATGCTTGGGGGTGAAAAAATACCAACAAAGAATGTCCCTCTTTAATTTAAAATCGACAGGTCTGAGCGTTTTTCTACAATCTTGACGCAGTTCCTGAAAATGGCTCTGTTTCGTTTTCATTTGGCCACCCTGTATATTGAAACTCCTGCTTTTTCTATTAAACATTTAATTTTTTGCTTTCCCTTCAGGACTTTCTCCCGAAATTGATCTGAAGATGACTTTATAGCTCCCCCTTGCAACATTTATTGCGAAAGTTTTGATTACTGTCACCGCTGTCGACGAGGTTGGGGGTCATCCATAAATTACGTCACACGTAAATGGGGAGGGAGGGTATCACCGAAATGTGACAATGTGTGACAAGGGGCAGGGGGGGGTCAAAAGTTTTGTGACGTCACATGTTAAAATTTAAAATACTAAAACGCGAAATTGAGATGTGAATAAAAAACTATCAAAATCTACGAACTTGATCTATATTTTTATTAATAATTTAGCATTCTCGTTATCTGAAATATTGGACTTTATGTTGATTTTATTAGATTATTTAATAAAAATAAATAAAAAATGAAAATATCTGTTTTCTCTCGATTATTTTTAAATACATGCCTAAATTTAAAAAATGTGTAACGTCACATCAGGAGGGGGGGGGGATTATAAAAATGTGACAACCTGTGACAAGGACGGGGGGAGCGGTTCAAAAGTCCTCAAATTCGTGTGTCGTAATTTATGGATGGCCCCTTGTAAATTGCGCAATCACAAACAAAAACACCTCGTCTCACAATAGTGTCCGATACGATTGCTTTGTTTATAGAGCGACGCGAAGTGAAGATTGAGAAGTTGATGCCAAAGGGTCTCGAGACAATAATATAATGACCTTTCCCTTGTCGCATTGTACACACTTTGTCGTATGAGACAATTTGGGGAAATTTGATATAGTTGTGTTTGCCTGACGAGTTCTTGTTTTCTCTCGGTGTCTCCCTTCTTCGCAGGTCTTTTATTTTATCCCAGCTGTATAAATAGGAGATACCACATATTTGTAGAAGTATTTCCTAAAAGGGAGTGATGATAGATCTTATTCATCAAGTATAAAAGACTTGCGTTTTAAAGAAACATGAATCGTAAAGTAACAGTTTTATTTTTACTTCGTTTTAAATATACAGGGTGTTAAGATAAGTTTTGCCAAAGTTTAATGGCGTTTTCAAATACTTATATGATTCTTTACTGGGAAAAAATATTTAGTGCTAAAATTTGGGGGATGGCATTTTGTTTAGTAGGGACTATTTTTTCATGGATAACTTATTCCAAAATACACTCCAGTGGCGTAGTTATTGGGGGAGTAGGGGACCTTTTCTGATTCTGTATTTAAAATACAAGATATTTAGCTTCATAGACAACATTCCTAACTGATGATATTGAGAGAAACAACCACTCTGCGGACTGAATGCCCCGACCAGCATTGAATTATACCAGCAATATCTAGGAAACACTTATCCATTTATTTGTCTTAGTTTACTATCTTTCAAATAAATTAAAAGTCGACAGCTAATGATAGAAAATATATTTTTCCCAAGTCTATACACAAAGACCAAAACCAAATACAGTCACAGTGGCGTCGCTCTAATCCTTTTATGAAAATTCCTGTAATGCCCCACTAAGACGCGTACTCTTCCACTCTCATGAATATTGCCGCTTGTCGTATACTTGGAAATTTTTCGACAATTTAGGGGTTTTAGGAGGGATAACCGACTCGCTTCGACGGTTTCGCGGTCCCAAACGGACTTTGAAGTGCTTTGCAATGCAAAGTAAAGGATCGGACGGACGGCGACTGTGCCGCTGTTTGAGCCCTGGGCGTTGACCCCTGTTTCGGGTACAAGTCGCGAAAGGTCGAGGAGTAAAAATAAACTTAATTAAGGGTTTACGTCAAAGTTAAACGTTTTCGAGACGCAGGAAGTTCAAATGGGATGGAAAAAATTTGGTGTTATAATTTGGCGCGCAACGTGGGGTCGACGTGCGACCTTGAGACGCTGATATTTGAAAATCTGCTTCAAAAATGAATAAATAGTAATAATAATGATAATGATAATGATAATAATGATAATAATAATAATAATACAGGGGTATACACAACTTGTACAAAAAAAATTGGGAATAGATACGTCATGAAAAATAGAGTCAATATCGTAAAAAAGTTTTTGTAAAACCCTTATATTTTCCGAGAAAAATATTATTGAAGTTGTAGTATTTAAAACCCTTACATGGCTGGGCTACTGTAGTCTCTAGCTTCATTCGTGTTGTGCGCTCTTTCTCCACGTGGTTCCAGGCGATTCCGAATACTGAAATCCGATTTTAGTATTAACGTTTTTGCGATAGTGTTTACATTAGTTTTTCAAGTGTCAAAAATAGCTCAGTGTATAGCAACTCGGAATTGATGGATATCGTTTTAATTTATGGTGAAGCAAGCCAACATTTGTGTTAGTTCGTAGAAACTGGGTAAAACGGGTCCAAATTTTAAACAGTTGATGTAACATCAGGTATGTTAAATTATTTTATTAATTACAACCACAAAGTAATTTTATTAATTAATAATAATAGCGGCAAAAGCAGTTGAATTTGCTGATATAAAATAGAAGTTATACAATTTTATTCATTTCTTTCCTTGGGAAATTTTTTCCCGTTCCGCCGTGGTGGTCTCCGACTACATGCTTTGTTTTGCGCGAGGTCAGGTTTTATAGTGGACCAGTTTCCAGTGCCGTGAGGAACTGTATTTCTAAATAATTTTCGAACTGCCCTTTTTGATTTTATTTCCAAAATTGTATTTGTAATTCCCCTGTACATACATTCAAAATTTTTTTTTAAGTTCTGAATCACCCTGTATAATTTCAGGTTATCGGTAAACTTCAGTCCATTACAAACCATTGCATCACGTAAGTCATTGATAAACATCAAAAAGAGTGAAGGTCCCAAATTAGATCCTTGAGGAACGCCCGTACTTGCAATACAAATATCTGAGCAAAAACCGTTCTAATAAATATATTGTTTGGGATTTCTTAAATATGATTTTGTTGTTATACAAAGAAACTTATCGATCTACGTTTCGATATATAATAATATTTCCCTACCCACTGTATTTCATTTGAAACATAAACAAGCATAAAATATTCATGAACACGCCATATACTTCACAATTAATTGAAGTGCCGTCGGCTGATATTTGTTTTACGTAACACTGAAGGAAGAGCTCGATTTGTACAGCATCGTACGTACAATGTATTTACTTAATATCAATTTAATTGGAAAAAAATTAATACAGTCGCTAACACTGAAAGTTATCCTATGCTTTTTTAATATGGCGTTCTTATGCTCTGGGTTTTTTTTAAATGTAAATAAATAAAACGCAGTTGTGTGAGCACGGTAGAGAGAATATTAGAAAGGAATATTCGTACCGTCTAGATATATAAGAAAAACCGTACACACATATCTATGAATAACGCAGTAGGAGCGCCCCAAATAAAAAGTTGTTTGTGTTGTTCATATCGCGAAGATGTGGATGGTATTTGATCTTGGGCTCAAGCATTTATACTAGACAATATCAAAGATCAAAATATTTCATGAGATGGCACGCACCGAATTACTTTTGCCCGACGTTTCCTCATTTGACAAGCATGTGGGAGACGACGTGACAAGGGGCTCAACGCGTCGTCGTTACTGTTTTAAATTTTCCCCGAGAAAATGTGTTAGGTTCGCTCGTATCGATGACTCCCGTCGAGAATTTGGTGTTATAAAAAGCGAAGGAGAATCGTAAATTTCATTTTCATAGGCAATATGCTTTGTTGGGTTGACAGAGGTTGCTTATTGGAAATGGACGGTTTAAAGCTGATGAACCTATAAAAATTTGGGAACTAAGATCTAATAGATCTATAAATGAGTGATACGCACTGTAAACAGAGTAACACACGTATCTTCCAACAAGTTTGTCCTAGGTCTATTGTCTTTTGTAAAATAAAAAGCTATCCGGAGCTATTTTAAATTAATTTGAACATGAGGTCTCGTTGTAATACTATTATTTTAAACGCGTCCAAAAAGTTGGAGATAGTTTTATCGTTGTAAAATTTTAGCAAAAGTTATGAGGTTTTATCAGTGTGATCAGTCGAATTTGAAATTTCTTGAAACTGGATGCTGATATGCTACAGGGTGGGCCATTACTATGAGAAAGTAAAATAACTCCCTTGTTACACATAATACAGAAAAAAAGTTTATATAAAAGCTGTACAGAATCAAGAAACCTAAACTACAAAATTAATTTGAAACATACAGGGCGATGAGTAAAAACGGGACACGCCAAAGATTACATTTTTTAAATGAAACACCCCGTATATATGAATTTCCGAGAAAATTCTATATATGGCAATATAAACAGTTTATCATTTTAGTGCGGGGTTGCCAAGTTATGTAGAAAAGTCTTCGAATTTTGGAAAAAAACATGACCTCAAAGAAGTTGTATTAACTTTCAGCTACTAACACTTGGAACAAAATAATTAGACAGAGTTATAGGCAAATGTTAGACAAAGGCTCCTATATTAACTAATATCGATATTTTTACATGGCACTTTTTTTAATACGATCCTTTTTTTGAAAGTTTAAATTTCATTTTCTAAAATTTTTCAAATGGAATATTTTATTGTTCTATTTTATTCACATATCAGTCCACTTCAATTTTTACTAAGTATGTTCTACACCTAAAGTTGTTAGTTTTTAAGATAAACAACATTTCTGGAAAAACTTAATTTTTATTATTTTCGATCGCACGAAATGGCTATGGAAAAAACTGTCACATTGTGTCAACTTGTCAGTTCATAATTTATCATTCCATTTTGAGTTAATTTTATTATTTAATATTTATTTGTGATATTCTATAATATTGCCATATATAAAATTTTCTCGGAAATTCATGTTTAAAAATATACAGGGTGTTTCATGTAACAAATGTAATCTTTGGCGTGTCCCGTTTTTATTAATAATTAATTAATTTTGTAGTTTAGGTTTCTTGATTCCGTACAACCTTAATATACAGTGTGGTAAAAAAGTTCTGCATAAAATTCATATTTTCATAAACAATTTTTTTTTCGAAAAACGGTGAGACCCGTCGATTTTTATTTGATCCAGGGCACCTTGTTAAGTGGAATTTTTTTTTTCGATAATCCACTTACGGCAGCGATGACAATTTTTTTTTTAAATGACGACGCATATTTTTTTCGTTCGAAATTGATGACAGTGATAATTATCTAAACAACGGTGTGAAAATTTCGATGTCTTACGTAACAATTTTTTTTAGAAAGATGCACTTTAAGTTCTTATAAGTGATAATTGTCTACTTACTTTATTAATGGCTCCGAAAAGGACAAAGTTGACAAAATTACATTTCAAACGAGTAAAATTACACTAATATTTGTGTAAGTCTAGCGAAATTGTTCGAATTGCCCACCCTGTACCATTTGGCATTGTCCTAAGCGTGTGTAAACGCCGCCTACACTTCGTTCAAGCATTCCCGGGTCGATTTAATTTATTTCAAAACGAATACGGTTTTTAAGTTCTTCCAAATCACCTGGCCTGTTTGTGTACACACGCGATTTCAAATAGCCCCACAAAAAAAAGTCTAGAGGTGTTAAAATCAGGCGAACGCGGAGGCCACTCGATTGTTCCGCGTCGCCCAATCCACCGGCCAGTAAACGTAAATCAAATCGACCCGGGAATGCTTGAACGAAGTGTAGACGGCGTTTACACACGCTTAGGACAATGCCAAATGGTACAGGGTGGGCAATTCGACCAATTTCGCTAGACTTACACAAACATTAGTGTAATTTTACTCGTTTGAAATGTAATTTTGTCAACTTTGTCCTTTTCGCTGCCGTAAGTGGATTATCGAAAAAAAAAAAAAATTTCCACATAACAAGGTGCCCTGGATCAAATAAAAATCGACGGGTCTCACCGTTTTTCAAAAAAAAAATTGTTTAACGAAAATATGAATTTTATGCTGAACTTTTTTACCACGCTGTATACTTTTTTTCTGTATTATGAGTAACAAGGGAGTTATTTTACTTTCTCACACTAATGGCCCACCCTGTATATTACTAATGCAGTTAGTATTTTCAATGGACTTTCCACTAAAGTTACCTGTGCATCGAATTGTGAGTTTGCGCGTTTTATACTGGTACTAGAGGATCATGAGAGTGGTTTCGCTAGTCGGAACCGTTTTATTGGGTATATTTTAAAGCTCTCGCGGGCTACATTTCTCTTTTATGTATTTATTTCGTGCTGTATTCTTGACCTTGTCGTGACTGTCGTGAAAGGTTGATGGGACAAGGGCTATAAATATCTACCGTTTATTCGCTTTTAGAGTCTCCGGATGTGCGAATATACTATTTACCTGCCAGTAGAAAGAATGTTAGTTTTGCTTGTTTGACCAGCCTTGTTTGAGGCGATATTGAAAAAAGAAGAACACTTTCTCATAGCCACTTTTTGCCCTCTATCGAATGGCATAGTCAATTTTTATATGTAACGTTTCGTTTCTCCAGGACCATCATCCCTGATTACACAACTTTGCCTCCATTTAAGCTACTTCGTTTGTCTTACCGTTTCCGAAATCCCTGTAGTGAAAAGCGAATTTGAACAACCTTTTTTTATTTTATTGACAAATCGATATGACATATAAAACAAATAAAATAGGTTAGGTAAAAAAAATGTTACAGCTTGACTTCTGATCTGAAAATTCGTTACTTTCACTGCTCGGAAAAGGACAAACTCGAGGAAGAGAACTACGGGAACCTTTTTTAATCCGTTTTTTTCTTTTAAGGGTTTAGGTCAGGCGGGAGTATTTTGTTTTGTTGGGATACGGCTTGTGAGACATCTTGTTTCTTTGTTGTTCTATCTGCGGCACTTTTAAGTTCCCAAAGTCGGAGAAAGTGCCGCAAATTCCTCTCTATATCTAGATAGAAGTCGATGATTCTTTACGAGTTTTTAAATTTTCACGGCCTTTTATAGCACGCCTAAAGTGCTTAGTTTTCAATGTACAAAGTTGAGCTCTGAAGGTGGTTTTCTTTTAATATTTTCGAAACGTTTAGATACGTAAATGAAATTTTACATATTTGCTACACGTTTTATTCCTTACAACACAATGAGTAAAACAAATTCTGTCAGGCGCAAAGGAAATTAACAACCACAATAAAAATTCCATATGTATTATTCTTAAAACCGTATAAATGAATGTCATTTCGAAAATGTGTGGAAGATGAGGCGGTACACTATTACTATAACGCTGTCATCTAGCGTATAAAACTAATTTCTCGTTTTAATTTCAATTTTCTCGTTAAAAGACGACAACAACCGTTTTCCCCACTTTGCTAGCGCCCCAAAAAGCTTTTAAACTTATTCGCGACTTAGTGTCGCTCGCAAATATTTAATGTCCCTCGGCTGCATTTCGTGACTGCTGCCTTTATGCAACGGCGGTGTCACTTCAAATTCCAGTTTGTTGGGGAAGCGGCGGAAGTTTTATATTAATACACGGATTTTGTTGAGCCGGACGAAGTGTTAGAGCTCATAATTTTGTGGAGCTTGGTAAAGTGGAGGTGTAAATCTTTTACATAGAGTTCTCACATAGAACGACGAAATTGAGATCGTGAAGTGATTCTTTGAAAGGTGGTCGTTAAGATGTTTATAGGTGGTGGAACATAGAGAAATAATTTCTATTTTCTCTCCGAAAAGTTTCTTATAGTCAAATCGGGGAAGTAACCTACCTCTCTTTACTGACGAGGGACAGTAATCCCGAAATATCAGCTAACAGACAGCGCAATAAGCGTCTCGAGCGGTTTGCTTTGTTTTAATAACCACGAGATGAAAAAAGCTGTTTGAATTTCAAAGGAAATGTATTTAAAACTGCGACGAAGATAACCGAGAAGCGTATTTTGCATTTTAGAGACTGTTATGATTAAGATCGACGGCAAGGGGTGCCGCCGTCGGAACCGTCGGTGACTCTCCAAACATTTACCCTAAATTAATCGGGAATTTATGCGTCGAGTTTCGTCTGAAGCCGCCAAGTGCACGCAATTACTGGATTTGCATACCGAAACTGGTTGAGGGGAGCAGGGATTGTTTCAGACTCGGCTTCTTCGATCTAGAGAAACGATTTCATGTAAAATAATGCAAATGTTTGGTTAGTTTAGCGGTTTTTAATTGGCGATAAGTATTGGTCGCTTAAGCTTTTTCTAACGGAAGATTTTATTATAGTCAGATGGAAAAAAATATATCAAAACAAGTTAAGTAAAGTATATTAAAAATTAATAATTAAATCTCACAATTCTATACATTTACCACGAAAATTTGTATATGGTAGTTTATCTGCCACATTACTTTTGAAATTTTTCTAGAAATACAGAAAAAACGTTTTTAAACAATGTACATTATAATATGTTCAACATAGATTTGGGCATTGAATACTGCTCCTATGGTCGAAGACTTGTATTTTCCTGACTAAATAATGTCCCACAGATTGTAATTTATTGACGCAATAACAATAATTTGATAATCAAACTTTTATAAAAAATAAGTCAAGAAAACGCCTTCAGAGTTGTTTGTTCTGCATCTCCAAGTTTTTAATAATGAATATTCTTTGTTATAAATTTGTTATAGATTTTCGAGGAAATAATCTCGAAGATGCAGCTTCGGTTTCAAGTCTAATATTTTGTAGCAAAAACTCCATCACGTTTTACATGTGCGTCAAAATAAAAATAAAAAAAAAAAATTATTTATAAACAACTATTCATGACGATCGACATTGACAACCAAAACTTACTCAACTCTTTGAATTTCTAAAATATCTCTTCTGAGTTTCGTTAAAAAACTACAACTGATATTCAATAGAACAATATCGTTAAATTTTGCTGTAATAAATTAAGAAAGTACTTTTGGAGGACTACAATAATACAATTATTTTTTTACATTTAAGCATTTTTTCTGTGTAGAGTTCTAACAGTAAAATTTTTACATTATGACAATATATATTAGGCGATAAGGATTCTCTGTAACTTAATTCTAAGCCCCTGCGAAGTGTTCACTTCCAAGCGAAAAATATAGAGTTACGTCTTGATTTTTACAATTTTACGGTACACAGCAAAGCTTTTTAAAAGTTAGTAAAGCGTAGAATTAGAGTTGAAATGTAATACCGAAGGAACACTGAAACAGGAAGTACTTACTTGTCACTCCACCATTACCTCAAAGTTACAGCAAATATCTCTCCAAACAAGCTGAAATATTAAAAATTATTAAAACTCCTTTTGTGCTTCAAGTTGCGATCAAGTGAACAGGGCAGGGTTACTTCCATAGGACCCATAAAAAGTTAAATAAGTCTCTAGTTAGTATGTTTTTAATTACTTATACAAGTATGTTTTGTAAAAGAAAAATAATATAATTTGTAACAAATCTGGTAATTATGTTTTTTCTCATTTAGTTCAATTATCGAATAGACTGTAGCGGCCTCTAGCGAAGGACGCGGAATCATTGTTTCTATAGCACCTTGCCAACGCCAACAGTTATTGCCAATATGCCGACTTAATATCTACTCTTCTACAGATCCATTAGTATTATTATTATTTGCCGTTGTACATTTGTGGCCACTGTAATTTTCCTAATGCGCAATAGTGAAACATGATACTTACGTGATAATAATAACTGAAAGCTTTGGATGACCCATCGAATACCTAGCTAATATTTTAACTTGATGATATCATTGATGAACCATTGGCGTCAAAGTATGTTTCCCAAATCATTTTAGCGACATAAACATAATATCAGCGTCTTGATGTTGCGACCGTATATGTGTTTTTTTTAAGTCTATAGTTGCGCTGATGTCGTGCCGATGTTGTACTAAGGTCGTGTAGCGTCGGGATCAGTTGTATCAGTCGATTTTCACAAATCCTATGCTGGAATAAACAGTGTAACGACTGAAATTGTTCATTACTCTGATATTTTCAATTCCGCAGTAACCTAAATAAACATTTTAATAAGTTATTTCTAAAATACAAGCGTTGTATTAATTTTGTATGTCTAGTACGTAGAGAGAATCGTTTGAACCCTACCAATTTGAAACTATTAATAACTAATAATAACTAGACCCATCAAAATAACTAATTTAAAGGGGAAAAACAAAGAAAATTGTTACCTGGACTTTCATAAGTGGAAATGGTGAAGGGGCTTATAACAAATGAAAAAAAAAAACATGAATGCGTGAGCAGGGCGGCGGAGGGTTGATTTGGGGGGTTGAAAAGTTATGAAAAATTGTATCATTGGGATTTCTGGCGAAAGTTGACGTCAAACAAAAAAGTATCCAATACAAAAGTTGTAGATCATGCAAAAATCTACAACTTTTGTGGAAGTCATTTCTTAACATAACCCGAAAATTTCCGAGAAAAATGTAAAAAACAGTTTTTTTTCTGATTCTTCGTTTTTTATTTCTCATTTCCGCAAAAATAATTATTTTTTATTTTATTCATTCACTATTCGACTTATTTTTATAGTAATATTGTACAAAAACAGTTTTGGGTCAAACAATGAGACACAATTTTTTAATTTTTTTCCGTAGAATTGAATGTCAGTTTTTGAATGTTTTTTAATTCCAACACATTATCGACAATAACTGAAAAATTCATTGTTGCAAGTCATTTTTTATTTTTTTTGCATTTTTGAGCATGTTTTTGAACTGTTATTACAGATTTTTTTATTTCACCAAAAAGTATGTCAAAACAAAAAAAAAATAATTACCGGCAAAACTCTGTACGATAATTTTTTTAAGTAGAATTTTTCTTTGAAGAAAAAGTGTTCCAGGCCGAAAAAAATGAAAATCTCAGAAATTTCTTGATTTTTTTTTATCTAAAAAAATTTGAGGTTTTTGCCAGGGAAAGGTATACTTTCACCAAGTTTCGTCAAAATTAAATTATTTTTGCGGAAATTAGAAATAAAATACGAATAATCAGAAAAAACAGTTTTTCGCATTTTTCTCGGAAATTTTGAGGTTATGTTAAAAAGCGACCTCTACAAAAGTTGCAGATTTTTGCATGATCTACAACTTTTGTATTAGATACTTTTTGGTTTGACGTCAACTTTCGCCAGAAATCCCAATGATACAATTTTTCAACCCCCCAAATCAACCCTCCGCCGCCCCTGCTCACGCATTTATTTTTTTTTAGGTTTATTTTAATCCGTTTTACTATTTCCACTTATAAAAGTTCAGGTAACAATTTGTTTTTCTCCAAGTGTAATTTGATTGGACTAAACCATCTACGTCTAACATATATTTTTTAAGCTTTGCTGATATTTCAATGCATGAGAAATGTATATGCGTTGTTAAAAATTTCGTTTCATGTACCGTTTTCTTTTTTCCAGGTCGTTAAGATGTGCAAGAATACTTATCCACATGAACCTATTTGCTTCGTTTGCGATCAACAATTTCCTGTGGTTGTTGTGGTACTACTTAATGTTCGATGAGACTGAATTACTGTTTGCAAATAAGGTAACAAATACTACTTAGAAATAATTTTTAGTGCGAAACATAATTAATGTGAATGTTATACTTTTTATGTATTTGCATAAATATATTTCCGAAATCCTCATATTTCATATTCCTTGTATAAACTTTAATTTTAAATAGTACTTATCCAATGTCCGACCCAAAAAACATGAGATAACTATAAATCGCTTTGTTAAATTATTGTATATTGTTTCTTACTACAACTTTGCAGGAACTTTAATTTTTCTCTTATATTTATGGCGGAATTACAATCCAGCGTTTATGAAAGAACCGCTTTATATAAAAAAAAAACCTAAGTAAAATTTCATTACCTATACACTGAATTCATTTTTGTCTAATAATTTCTACCTCGTTAGTGAATTTAAAGTTTATATATCGTCCTGAGTACTGAACAACAATCCACTAGCAACATGCATTATAGGGTTTGAAAAAAAAATTTCATTCTCGCGTTCGAATAGAACATAAATTTGAACTGCCTTCGTACTAAATTCATCGCCTGTCGACATCAATCATTGAGAGTTATTTCCATTTATTTATCTACACAGTTTTGAAAACACCCATCAACAATACATCACAGAGGGAGATTATAGATAATGTAATATTACCCGGTTCGATATTGTATGGAATAGAAACTAAAAAAAAAAATATTTATAACACTTTATCTTCCTTTCAACTTATTACTGCTTTCCTGTTATTGTAGAATGATCTTGCCCATCTAGAATAAACCTCTCTAATTCTAATATCAGTATCAAAAGTAATATCTCCAGTCCTCATGCTGGTTGCAAGGATTAACTCAAAAGCCGGAAACTTGTGCGGGAGAGGGGCCGGCATATTATTATTCAGTAGTTTCAGCCCCATTGCTGCTTGACTTCACCTAGTACGAAATGGCCTTGTTAGTAATACACGAGGGTCAATGTTATGTTCTCGGTCATTTAAACATCTTAGGGTTTGCCTTACACGACGCCACTTTGAATTACAAGACTAACAGGTTAAATTAATCAGGGCCTGAAACTATCTCCTGACCGAATTTATGCGGGATAAGCCTGGCTGGAAGTGGTGTTTATCCTCGCTGAGGACGTTTAGATTTATCTATTAACATTAAAGTGTAATTCACAACCTCTACGAATTAATTGTCCGTACTCCAGTTCCAAAATAGTAACAAGGAAGTCGCACAATTTTCATCTATTTAGTCTGATGAAATAATTTAGCCTATTCTCTGTATGGGAATTGTATTGTACATTTCATTTCGCATAGTGCTCCGGTGATATCTTTGCTCATAGCGTACAAAGAGAAAGGCGACTAAGATTCCAGATCCCAGCTGATACGTGTCAGTGCGTGTCAAAAGCGTACAAGTTAGAAATATGTTATTATTCTCATAGTTTACTTGTCGTTGTTAAAAGTGAAACCATGTGCGGGATTCATGACAGAGGCGGACAATTATTTCGAAACCTCATATATGTAACCTGAGAGGTTATTTCTTTATTTATCTATCTATCGTTATGACCGGTATCATAACGAGTCTGGATTTCAAAAGAGTTTACTATTAGTTCTCGACTGCTCAATGTGGAACATAAGGAAGGCTGCCTTTTTCGAGATCTTTCCTGAATTCGACACCTCACTTCGACACGCCCATTTCTTGGGTCCAGAAGTTTCTGTTCTTATCTTATTGGCGGGAACCCTGAATGCTTTGGTATAATTATGCCAATTACCTAATTGACTGGACTTACATTTATATACATGATTCTGTGACTAGGCTTACAAACAACCCTATACCTTCCTTTTGTGACTCCGCATAGTAATACGGGACGGATTAGCCATCTCATTTAATCTATTCTTATAGCTTGGAAAAACCGTCTAAAAACCAGCTATTTTACTTTCTTTTCCTCACAACATTGTAACAACTTATTCTTGGAATTCCTACGTTCTTTGGAATGCATTTTGCACGTTATTTGAAATATCGATTTTTCTAGATGCTCAACACATGGCCCCGACAGTTTAAGTGAACTTGTTAAAAAATATTGCTAAATTTCTCCGAAGGACGACGTACCTACTTGAAAGCCCTCAACTTTCGATAATTTGTGTTGACTGAAATATTTTACTTTTTGGCCCATCCGTTCCCAGAACTAACAAATAAATTACTACGTGTCCCGGCTTTTGTTACATATATCTCGTTAGTTTTACTCCAGCCCATAGAGTTTACTCAAATCCTGTTTTTTTTTCTTTATTCTGTTTACCTGTATTATTAACAGAAAAACAAAAGGCTAAAAATACATGAAATATGTATGTTGGATATACAAAGGAGGGGGGGGGGGTGTAAATTTGCAAGGACGATTTAGATGTTACAATATCTGCCCGTTATTCTATATTTAACAATTTTTGAGACTCTCTAAAATGATCCGCTCATGGAATCGCACGCCTCACACGTCCCAAGGGTTGAAAATGGGTCAGTGGCCACTATCCTGGACCTGAAGTATAGGCCAGACTACTGAAATAAGAACAGGTTTAAACATTATCCATGCCACAGAACTGGGTCAATTTAAAATGCATTATACGAAGATCATACCTGAGGAAAACTGAGTAGGTAATAAAAAATCCTCTGGTGCGTGTCTCTGAAAAAGGATCCATAGGCTAAATTGAAAAACAAACGAGGGAGCTGAGTCCTACTTTCCTTTTTTGACCGGGAAAGAGATGTAAAGCAGGATCATGTTCCCACAAAACAATATCTCCTGATTTAGATGCCAAGGCATAAGTAAAAAATAAATTTGTGTAGGTATTACGGGGCTTCGACGTGAGGTAGTGGGCTAAAATATTGAATTGTACCTGAATTTAATAGATGGCGTGTTATATTTCACGCTGCGCATAACAGATGGGGCGTTATATTTACAATAGAATCATCCAAAATTTAAATAAACAGAGTTCGATTTGCTCCATCAGAGTGTAATAATCTCGACAAACACACGTGGCGGCAATCCAATTTTAATTATCAAGTTTAATTATAAGGAATTATAGAGTTATAAGAGCTGATTGAAATGCTCAGTAGGCACTTAATACCCCTCGAAGAGAATCTTAATAATGTCAATATTGTCGCAGGCCCTGTTCTGCGCCGATATAAATTCCGTTCCTTGAGGTCAGTAAGTTCCAGGGAAATTAGTATTCCATTAAAACGGGGTTGATATCTTGAGGGTTAGAGGGAATTATCAGGGCTTAAATGGGGTTGGGCTCGAGCATCTTTAACTTTCTAATAGAGGAAGGTAGTAACAATCACCCCGGTCTATCGCTGTGATAACTCGGCGTGTGACCCGAATTACATAAATAACTAATTTGCTGGCATCAATTTGAATGTTTGCAATGCGATGACACTGATATATTTTATTTAATTCGAAGGCGTGATAGAGGATGAGAAAATAATCAATTTTCATTAAGCGACTTGTGGGCTAAAGTGTTATATGCTCCAGAAAATTAGAATTATTACGCGAAATTTAGGCCGAGCCTGCGCCGCCCCACTTAATCAACTAGCGGATACTGCACCTTTGTCGTGTACAACGAGACAAAATTTTACAGGCGAATTTTGATTATTTTTTCCAATACAGCATTATCTACATAGTATTATAATGAACAGCCTTATAAAAAATATAAACACAGGCTTCCATTTATTTACGGCGATATCCTATACTTTTAAATTATAATTTATGAATACCTAATGTAGCATTTTTCACCCCCATCCCCCTAAATGGAACGGGCGTGCAACACAAAAATTGTAAAACGCCGCCGGGATAGGTAGAGGAAAATTCAATTTACTCCCCTTGTCGTTCGAATAGACTCCTAGCCTTGTGATGAATAAAATTAAATTATATATTTCATCAGTCACTAAATTGACAACGTAGGTATGTATATTCGTTTATTAAATTCACAGCTGGGTTCACTAAAATGCCGTTAATATAATATTGCACCATTTATTTTTAGTAATGAACGGCTATTGGCTTTCGGACGGGTATTTCATGAAAGAAAATACTGAAAATAAACGTTTGTTGACAAAACTTGTTTATTTTTTAAACGTGTTCGAATGTTTTAATAAATTTAAACTAAATAATTTAATTGATTTAATTGAATAATACTTACCACAGTTTGCTGTGCAAACTACAAAATTTAGTTTGGTCCAATGTGAATAATTACAAAAGTACCTCACAAGTTATTCTAAATAATTTTCTTGACACATAACTTGGCAATCGGTGACAGTGGTCATCAAAACATTGCACCTTTTTAGAAAAAAATCGTACCTAATTTTGAAATTTGACTCTCATTTCACTTTATTCAGTTAATCCCCAATTAAAATACATGTAAACGTTTAATGTTCACCCCGTATGTGTTATCCGAGATATCCACCATTGTTTTCACTCTCGCATTATCGCCGTGACAGGTCCACTTAGTGCGATATCGAGAGACTTCCCTTAGAGCTCGTCTCCCCGTTTTTCCTTTAATCCTTATTGGCAAATAAATTTCCTCAAATGGTGGTCTCGATTTTCACTCCCGCAAAAAATAAGGACGATATTAGATCCGCCAAAGCTTTTTTAAATTTCGCTTATCCTTCCCACTTCCACACCTATGCCCCGAATATATCACTTTATCCTGTCAGGATCATAATGCGTTTTTTTTAATGTAAGCTTCTAACAAAGTGACTTTTAGAGAAAATATTGCACGTTCTTGATAAAGCGATGGGTTAGATGTAAACGTAATTGACTTCCTTTACCTATTTTTTCGTTTTTCTAAAGCGAATAACCTCTTGTGGCAGGGAACGGGGTGCATGAATGGAAAATTATGGTGGTGTATTTCAAGTAAACAGTGCAATTATTTCCTCGTCAGGGGAATATTGACCCCCTTTTTAAACATTACAGTGGCCTGCACGTTATTACAGTCTAACACGTATCGTAAACAATCATTTAAAGCGGTTTTAATAATGTGGCCAGTAATTGCAGTACAGTAATGTCCACTTTAAATGACCAGGTGTAACTTTAAGTGTGCCACACGGTTTAAGAGTAGAAATTAAGTATTAGGGTGGCCTATTTTTCACATTATGACAAACAGAAAATGGACCATTGTTATTCCAACATATCTTTTTCAAAAGGAGCAAATAAATATAAGATTTTACAACGAATTTTGTGTAGCGGACATAGTACACAAATGTTGTTATACTTTTTGGAATGAAACAGAATATTTTTTATAGTAATCTTAAAAGCGCTGACTGCCGCGTAAAATATATTACTCCAGTCGAATTAAAATTTGAACGTGAAAAAATTATTAGTACTCATTTTATTGCACTTTATAGAGGGGAAAGGTACGTAGAATGATAATATAAAAAAAGTAACTCGAAAGAAGTGACGTTAAGTAGGCAAATTGCAATAGTCCGGGCGGTAGAGCATTCTAGGCGCTTGTTTTGAAGTCATCTATATTGTTGTACAGAAAAATCCCAAATATTATGTAGAATGAGAATCCGGGTATGCCTATTCCAAAAAACCATTGCTAAATCCAGGGGAAGGACAAACATATAAAAAGAACGAAAAATAACCCATTTTTCGACAAGTTTTTCCCTGTAACATTGAAAGTAAGCCCTAAATAAAAAAGTCATTCTTTATTTTTTGTTTATTTGATGAATTTCTATAAATAGTCCGGTCAAAATAGTCATAAAAATAGTGATCAAATAACGAAAATTCCGGTAGAGATTTTGGTGGAGACCTTGGGTACACCATTAGACCAATAAAGTGTCAAAAGTCCCCACCGATCCCATATGTGCTAAAAAAGTTATTCGGGGTCAAAAATCAAAAGTTGAAGATTTTGGGATTTTTTTCGAAAACGGTAAGTTTTATCAAAAAAGTAGTTCTGACAAAAATTATAGATCTGAAAATTATCTACAAAAATGGTCTTTATACTTTTTTTTCTAAGATCCACCATTCCTGAGATATCGCGATTCTAAAAGTTGAAGGAGTCACGTTCTATATGATATGCACAATGCACATATATGCCACGTATATACATAGTCAGGCACTTAATGCAAGTAAAAATGCCTATTTCTGTCTCTTGTATGTATAAACTATACTATTCTGAGAATATACACTCAAAAGAAACTCAGTCCCTTAGTCAAAATGACGCAGATGTTCTTATAATTGAAACAGCAAGAGAACAATTTAATGCAACAAATTCAAATATTGTAGTTGGTGAAGATGTTGACTTATTAATACTACTCACTGCAAGGACTCCAATTGATAAAATTATATACTTTTTAAAACTTGGAAAGACTCAACAGCGAACAGAAATATATTCTTCAAAAAGTTTATCTGCTTATCCAAAATGCCAAAACCATATTCTATTTTTACATGCGGTAACCGGCTGCGATACTACATCAGCAATGTTCAGAAGGGGAAAACATCAGTATTAAAATTATTTGGAAGAAACGATTTATTTGATTGCAGAAATTGATTCTTCACCTCGAACAATAATCACAAAAGGAATTCGCTTTCTCCTTGCTGTTAAGGAGCTCCAAAATAAATTGATTGTATAGATAAATATAAATATTTAACTTCTGTAAAAAATACACGAAACAAGAAACAAGTACAACTATCTTGTCTTCCTCCAACATCGGCTTCTGCTAATCAACACTTGTATCAAGTATACTATCAAGTTCAGATATGGGTAGGCAATCAACTGAACTCAGAAGACTGGGGTTGGAAATTAACAAATAATACTTTGGAACCAATTCAAACTTTACTTCCACCTGCTGTGGAAAAACTCCTAAACACTATTTTTTGCAATTGCAAAAAGGTTGTAGTGCTAAATGTGGCTGTAGAAGAGTAGGGTTACTGTGTACTCCAGCGTGTACTAATTGCCAAAGCCAGTCTTGCTGAAATGTCCAATTGAATACAACAGACGAAGATTCATGTGATTTCGATGAAGAGACAGCTGATTCATCTTCATTTGAACAATTTATGAACATCCAGCAAGAGGAAGAGGAAGGAAGAAGAAAAAGAAGAAGAAATCGAAGAAGACATGACTGTTGAAGTCGACTTTGAAGAGTATGAGTCAGATTAAAATATCAAAAGAAATCAGAACTACAGTTAAAGTCAATAACCAATATCAATATCAATAGTCATTATGTAGTTAAAAGAGTATTGTCCCTGAAAATTCCGTTATAACAGTTCGTGGAATAGGCCTACCGGGGAAACCACGTTAAAAAAACGCGTCAAAGTACATTACCTCATAGGTGGTGTGGAAATGTGTGCATATCATGTAGAACGGGACTCCTTCAACTATTAGAATCGCGATATCTCAGGAATGGTGATTCTTAAAAATATATATAAGGACCATTTTTGTAGATAATTTTAAGATCTATAATTTTTGTCAGGGCTACTTTTTTGATAAAACTTACCGTTTTCGAAAAAAATCCAAAAAACCTCAAATTTTGACCTTTGCCCCCGAATAACTTTTTTAGCACACATGGGATCGATGGGGACTTTTGACACTTTATTTCTAATGGTGTACCCAAGGTCTCCACCAAAATTTAGCTCTGTCGGAATTTTCGTTATTTGAAATGTCTATTTTGACCGGGCTAAAAGTTACAGCAACTGCGAATCAAAAAAGTTGAATTTTGCATTAACAATGGACGAAAGATAGTACGAGTATATTTGGAGTCATTTTTAAAATAAGTACTTAAATATTTATAAACATTGATGAGACTTTGCGAACAAATAGTAAACCTTATGTCAATTCTAGCCTAAAAATTTTGCAACGATCGATCGCCTGGTTTTCGATTGACAGGATTGTTAATTAAGAAAATTCCAAAAAGTTTATGTATGGGTAGGTTTAAATTAAGGTTTAAAAAGATCACGCAATACTAAAAATACCTATTTTTACACTTTTATAACCATTTAGATTTTTTAAATTTTCAACGTTTTACTCTATAATCAATTATTTATTGCCCAGGGAATTTTCTATGCAATCGGCAAAATTTTGCGCGTATGCGCGATAAAAGATGACTTTTCTCGGAAACGGTAGCACCTATCAAGACGATTATTTTTAATTTGATATAGTAAAATGAGAGGAATACGAATACGTCATCTAAAATTAATAAAAGAAATAATTTTTGCACGAATTTTGACTTTAAAGAATTATGACGCTTTCGTTTGCTTTTAAAAAATAGTTATATTATGGTAATCAAGTTTTATTAGTTTAAAAGTAAAAAATTCTTATCTTCTTCTTTTGTTATACTTCAATGAATCATTAATTCATTGAAGTATAACAAAATTTTCAGTTAAATTAATGATAGAAAGAAATTGTTATTAAGAGGAAAAATGGTATAAAAATCGATAAATTCGAATAATTTGATTTTATTACAATAGATAAAAATTATGTACATATTTTACAATATTACAATTCGAGCCTCGCTTTTTTCAAAGGATTCATACAGTTCTCATGGCTCATCTTCATTATCAACATTAATTTCATCATCGCTTGTAATCGAAGGTATTTGAAAATCTTCCTTTTCGGCATGTCGACTTTATCAAGCTCATCGATTTAAAAAAAAATCTAAATAGTTATAAAAGTGTAAAAATAGGTATTTTTAGTATTGATCATTGTTTATTGTAACAACAAGTATCTCTCAAAAATTATCCGCCCTTGATAATTGACATATGTTTTACAATTTGTTCACAAAGATTAAATATTTATAAATATTTACTTATTTTAAACGTTGTTCCAAATATACATACGATTTTCTACTATTTTTTCTCTCATTATTAATGCAAAATTCAACTTTTTTGATTCGTAGTTGTTGTAACTTTATAGAAAATCGTCAAATAAACTAAAAATAAAGAATGACTTTTTTTATTTAGGGCTTACTTTTAATGTTACAGGGAAAAATATATTCCAGGGTCAGGCAAAAGCCGCTCGGGAATTTGCTCTTTTTGCATTAAATAGAGTTTATTTTCGGTAATTTTAAAAAGGGAGAAATCACCTACGCCTCTTTGTTACCAAGATAATTAAACAAGCTCTATATCATAAAGTGCAGTAAAATGTCTACGAATAATTTTTTCAAGTTTTCAGGTTTCATGATCTAATTCGACTGTATTATTTCGTTAAAAAATATAACCTATTCTAACAGGGGAAACATTGAATTGGTCAGGAAAGACCCGTGAGCAGTTAACAATGCCGACCAAATTAAAATATGTATACGAGTCGAGTCGACCTTCATTACGATCGGAGTTCTACTAGTTTGTGACCATCTCGTCCGTCCCTAGAGGAGCTCCAGCGGAGCTGAAAACGAATTGAGTTTGTAACAAACCCTCAAAGGTCGTTAAATATATATTAATTACCTCTGTTCTTAATTTAGTGGCAAGAGGGATCAATCGATTACGATTCGGTTGATTTATGAAAGAAGTTCGACGTAAATTTTCAAATGTAATGGAAGTAATTGCCGGTGTTATGGGTTTCTTCGAAATTAATGCGTTTTTAATGTCCACCATTAATTCGTTCCAAAGATAGGAAGACAAATGATTTTATTTGATTGCCTTACATTAATGCCTTTGTAAGTTTTTTTTTCGTTACAATAATAAAAGTAATATAATTTGGAGGATGTTAATTTCTAGAGGGCGTCACCTAACGAATGTCGCATACTTCAAGGGTATCTCAAGGATAAATCTAGAACACAAATGGTGTCGATTGCTTAAACAAAACTTGCTTAAACAAATTTGCTTAAACAAAAAGAGTTACAGGGTGTTAAAATTTATTTTTTTATTTCTTGTTTTCTCCTTAACTGAGAACCCAGTTAACCCATTTTGCTGTTGCTTAGTTTCTTTTCCTGAAGTATGCAGTGATTATGTTCCTATTAGGTTAAATCATACAGGGTGTTCATTTTACTACAACCCTTTGTGAATATTCTTCTGTAACTTTTTTGTACGTTTAAATTTCTACACGCAACTATCAGAAATAGGTAGAGAATTTTATTCTCACAAAAAATATAAACCTATTAAAAGTCGAAATTACGCTTGGTTATCAAAATATTACAGAAAATAAAAAAAAAATGCGACATTTTTCGTTTAAGCATGTCTGGTTAAATCGACACCACTTGGGTTCTTGTTACAATATGCAAAACATGCACGTTTACGAATAACATAACAAGTAGCAAAAACAATCAAGCATATAAATTAGAATTCTTATAATAGACCAGGGCGGATCTGTTTTGAGGTGGAGGATGTGAGAGGGATGAAGCAAATTTTCAAGTATCTAGATGCGATATTTGAGACAGTGCAACATTGTGAAAATTCGAAAAATTTTTTCATAAAATTATGCGAAAACTATAGAACCGATTTTAATGAAATTTGGTGTGGTGTTTTATTACAAGTACTCTAAAGTTTTTTTTTTAATATATTTAAAAAATTATCCAAAAACCTTGATATTTTGCCTTTTTTTCATCAATTATCGTTATTTTACAACATCGGAATTTAAACATTTTTAATTTACAGTAGGTATATTGTGCAAAATTCAATTCTAAAACTTTTTTCCTCTTCAATATCCTTTCGAAATGCCAATATAGGTTCCAAGATATAAGTAAAATAAAACAAGTGGTATATTTTCAAAAGTTTTTAAACACTACTTTCGTGTAAAGTGTTCAATTGTCTATCGAATTGGTCTCTTGCAAAATTTGGATTAAAGCAACCATTTTTAAGAGAAACACCTTTGTAGAAAATTTGTAAATCCAATTTTATTTTCATCCATTTTAGTTTCGCATAGTAGGCTTCTGCTATTCAAAATAAAATTAAACATCGCCTGTCACTAATGTCAATGTGTACAAGTGAGTTAAGTAAACTAGATTATAAGCTTCTTTTTGTCATTTTACGCTTTAATTTTACGGAAACTTTGACGCCCTGTATCTCCTTAAGGAGGCATTGCGACCCTATGTTTATTAAGACTTTTCGTCTTAATTTTTCATGTATTACTTACCCTAAAGCAAAGTATATACATATATAGGCAAGGAAGAGGTAGAATGCCAAAAGCGACAAAATATTGACTGCCGTCTAAATTACCTATAGTCTAATTACATTTTAACTTGTGAATTAAATAGTGCTTGGGAGCGACTCAACATGATCTGTCCAGTTCAGACGATCATCCAAAACCACACCCAACAGCTTTAGCAGTCACTCTTTGTATTAGTCCATAGGCTAAGTAGAATGCACTAAGACGGTATTTCTAATGGTCCCTTTCCTAGACGTGCAAGGTCTGAGGATGAAATATATCTCTGAAGAAACGTCCTTTATCCGGTTTTTACCGACAAGACCAGTTCTCTAGCGAATAACCAAATTATGCGATTGAAAAAAAGGGTTACAAAGCTGAATTCGTGAATTATCCGAACGTAACATAATTTCGCGTGAATTTCAAAAAGGAAGGAGCTCCAGCCGTTTTAAAATATCCCAAAACGAAAGTGTTAATTAGAATAATACCCGGTTTCACCCTTTCATTAAACCCTCAGATCCAATTTAACGACTCGAACTGTGTAAACGGGGCGAAAATAAGAATTATTTCCAATTACCGAAGCGTTTCGGGGGATCCGACAGGGAGTAGATTTTCGCATCCAGTGACAAAACGTGTGGAACAATTAAATGGGATTCTCGGGATCGCCCGGCCAATAAATCGTACCGCTTTTATTTCTGACTGACTGAAATTCCCTGTAATTGTATTGGATCGTTAATGAAATTAAATATAAAGATGTTCAAGTGGAAGGAAAGGGACCAATCTTGATCAATTTTGATAAAAAAAAAGGAAGGATATTAGTCACTCCTACAAAAAGGGAATATAACTTGTTTATTACTCAGCTAGAACTGACAAAATTCATCGAAGGAAGAAATTATTTTTAGATCATCTAAAATTTAAGAAGGTGTAAAAAGTATGACTGCCATAACTTCAGCATGAGATAGAGTAATCATAAATTAACAAAAAAGTTGTATATTACATTGGCTTAAGATTAACAGTTTTCAAAATAAATTAAGAGTATTAATATTGAGGAGTTTCATCACGACGTGAAAAAAGTTATTCGGGGTCAAAATTCAAAATTTGAGGTTTTTTGGATTTTTTTCGAAAACGGTAAGTTTTATCAAAAAAGTAGTTCTGACAAAAATTATAGATCTGAAAATTATGTACAAAAATGGTCCTTATACTTTATTTTCTAAGAACCACCATTCCTGAGATATCGCGATTCTAAAAGTAAAAAAAGATTTGATTGATTATAGAAATTGATTCTTCACCTCAAACAATAATCACAAAAGGAATTCGCTTTCTCCTTGCTGTTAAGGAGCTCCAAAAAAAAATGGATTGTATAGATAAATATAGATATTTAACTTCTGTAAAAAATACACGAAACAAGAAACAAGTATAACTATCTTCTCTTCCTTCCAGATCGGCTTCTGCTAATCAACACTTGTATCAAGTTCAGACAAGGCTAGGCAATCAACTGAACCCAGAAGACTGGGGTTGGAAATTAACATATAATATTTTGGAACCGATTCAAACTTTACTTCCACCTGCTGTGGAAAAACTCCTGAACACTATTTTTTGCAATTGCAAAAAAGGGTTGTAGTGCTAAATGTGGCTGTAGAAGAATAGAGTTACTGTGTTTTCCAACGTATACTAATTACCAAAGCTAGTCTTGCTCAAATGTTCAATTGAATACAACAGACGAAGATTCATGTGATTTCGATGAAGAGACAGCTGATTCATCTTCATTTGAACAATTTATGAACATTCAGCAAGAAGAAAAGGAAGAAGAAGAAGAAGAAGAAGAAATCGAAGAAGACATGACTGTTGTCGACTTTGAAGAGTATGAATTAGAATAAAATATCAAAAGAAATCAGAACTACAGTTAAAAGAGTATTGTCCCTGAAAATTCCGTCATAACAGTTCGTGGAGTAGGCCTACCGGGGAAACCACGTTAAAAAAACAAAAAACGCGCCAAAGTACACTACCTCACAGGTGGTGTGAAAATGTGTGCATATCATGTAGAACGTGACTCCTTCAACTTTTAGAATCGCGATATCTCAGGAATGGTGGTTTTTAGAAAAAAAGTATAACGACCATTTTTGTAGATAATTTTATGATCTATAATTTGTCTGGGCTACTTTTTTGATAAAACTTACCGTTTTCGAAAAAAATCCAAAAAACCACAAATTTTGACATTTGACCCCGAATAACTTTTTTAGCACACATGGGATCGGTGGGGACTTTTGACACTTTATTTTTAATGGTGTACCCAAGGTCTCCACCAAAATTTAGCTCTGTTGGAATTTTCGTTATTTGAAAGTCTATTTTGACCGGGCTAAGGTCAAAGGCCATTTCTGCTTTTAAAAGAAGATACGTATTTTCAATAAGTTCAGGGTGACCAAGAGCATGTTGCTCTAGATTCCGGAGATTCTGAGCAGTCATAAGATGCATACTCAGATTGCTCAGAGTCTGACGCGAGCTTTTAATCTTCCATCAAGTGAATTTATAAAATGGCGTTTTTTTTCTGAGCTCAGGTTTTTAGTTTTTTTTGGTTTCAAATTTTGATTAAAAACCACTCTAAATGTTGGTTTTTGTGTTATAGAGAACTGATAGTAATTTGTTGCTTAGTCATCAGATATTTGATTATGAATTTTTATTGTTTTAATTAAATGTACTTTTTCTATTCATTTTAGATTTGAGGGCTTGCCTATTCCAAAGGTATGTCATTCTCACATTCATTGAAATTGAAATAATGGTCTTGTAATAGTCTAAATATAATTATTATCATTTTAAGTGACTTTGAGACTGTTTTAGTAAAGCGCGCAGTTTTTTTTCTCAAAAGCGACCGTCGCTCGCTACATCGAATCAAAGCGTAGAAAATTTATAAACGAACTTTACGTGCCGCGGGATAAACTTATTAGGATTTGTGTCATGAACCAGACAGTCCTCTGTTTTCACGAGCTATCTTTAGACGTAACCTTATTAAGAAAAAAAAGTAGATACGAAAAAAATCGACTATAAACTACGGTGGGAGGTCCCTTAGTTCATCGCAAAAGGGGGACAAATTAGAACGCAAGCGAAGTGCAGTCTGGCTGATATATCGAGTTACAAAGCCTCGCTATAATTAAGTTAGTGCTATATCTATATCGGATTTATCGTGATTCTTCCTTCGGCGAAGAGGACTGATTAGTCGGGCACTATCGATTGGCCGCTAGTTGGCCAGAAACAATGCTATTTACAGGGCGGGTCCTACATTCAATTTGGTTTGTAGCTTTCAGTTATGATTGTCTCTGCGAATCAATCCTGAAAAGTTATTGAAGGGTTCATGTCTTTTTGGGACAACCTATATAATAGAATGAACTAGGCACAATAATTTTTACATTCACGAATATTTATTAGTAACAGAATATTAAATGAAAGACGTGAGAAGGACGGTAAAGCTTTGTTAAGTATGAGGACATGTTTCGTTTAGATAAAAAAAAATCGCAGACAGTCGAGTTTATCGCTTTCCGATAATACCAGCAATTTCCCTGAAATCCAGACGGATTTTGGCAAATCCTCTTCACTAATCGAGTAGATTTAATTCGGTGGCAGACGCACACAACCTGTTCACTTATTGCCAACCGCACGACCCTACATCAAAGTTGTACTGACAGTTTTCCACTTGTATTGGGACCGCTTCAACGTCATCATAAAAAATACCTGGGGCCGTTCAGAATTCTCTATCGAAATATCTTTCGTGATATCAATTTATAATAAACCAATTAGAAGTTATATTTGATTTGGTTTTAATTAATTATAGTGTGGGAAGAAAGTTCAAATAATGTTGTGCGTTGTTTCTCAAGTTCAATGGGGCCAATTAAATAGTCGTCAACTATTCCAAACCAAATGTTCATTTTAAACTCTTGTTGAAAATGTCGAATCCAAATATTTTTCAAATTATTATCAGAGCAATGGCAGTGGTGAGAATTTTTAACATTGGTGAACGTTGCGTCATTCGTAAACATGATTTTTAAAGCAAAATTTGGATCTTGTCTGTAATAATTTCACACATTTTCACATAAATGGTAAAAAGTCATGTTCTAATAAATTTTGTACTGGGATAAAATGAATGAAATACTGGGATAAGGCTGTTGTTCACATATGCCAATCAATATAGCATTAAATCAGTCATTTTGTGACAAAGATACTAGTAGCAAAGGACTGTGCCATCATATAAGATAAAAAAAAACATTTTTGTGCCAAAAAAGTATTTTTTTATTTTTTTTTCTTATAAAACCTAATCTAACGAAGCAATCTGAATGCTATAAGGAGTCAATTTGTAGATAATCGAAATACGAATAAAACGAGAGGTCGATAATTAGAAACGAAGAAAAAATCGGAAAATTTTGCGTTTTTTTTTAATTCATTACTCTGCCATTTTTTAGGTTGTAGACCTGACCCTGTGCACAAAAGTAGTGAATTATATGTACTTTAAGTGTGCACAATGCAGGCGTTGTCGGACCATTAGTTTTGACACAATTGCAATTTAAATTTTTTGGTGCACTATTTTGCGAAATTTCTGGACGCGTTGGAAGTGGTCCGATTTTAATTTTTCAGTCGTATTTTAAAAGTAAAAGTATAATACTACAAAACGTATATTCTAATTTTCCGATAAAATGATGGGAAATAGGTGAAAAATACACGGAATCATATGAAAACTGTGAACATTCCTTGTTTTATTCGGAATTCCTGAATTTTTCGATATTTATGTGAAATCTTGACATCAAACGTGAATTTTAATTTTTTTACAAAATGTACTTTTCTGTTCCCAACAATACATATTTGGGTGACCTTGTATACCGTTAAGGAAATTTTATTACATCTTGTAAAGTTGCTTATGAAGAATTTACAATAAAAAGTTGTTTTTCTCGAAAATTTGTTTGTGGCATTCCTCGTTTTATTCCTGTACCCTTCATATGTATATTCACACGAAAGATTGTGCAATAATATTTACCTATTGGCAAAGATGCTTCTGCTATATCGGAGTCGTTTGTACACTTCATGACACTGCTATTATTTGTATGTATCACCATTTACAATAATATGTAAATGTAAATGTAAACTACACTATAACTAACAATATTCAAAATTGTATACGTACAGGGTTTCCCTGAAAAGGATGGACAACGCTTGACCACAGGTTCCTTGGATGAAAATAAGACTATTTAGCCAAACTTACCTATATATAAAAGCCTACTGAGATATAGCCTTCTAAATATAGAACAAATAACCTAGTTTTTTCAAATAATTTGAAAACTGTTTTTCTTAGAAACTTCAAATTTGGTACACATATTTTTTTATATAAGGGCAATGTAAATATATAATTTGGTGATAATACATATACAGGATGTTCTCTTTCTAGTTCCTGTCCGCCACTGGCTATCCCGTAATTTTTGTGTGTGTACGTCACTGACGACAGAATTTGTATTTTTTAAAATAAGCACTATTATAGAAGATTTTTCCCTCTTACAAAATTAAATAATATAAAATTAAGATAAATAGAATAGTCTAGTACGAGGTGCCATATAGTAAAGAAACAAATTCATAACAATAATTAAAAAGTTCAGTGTCAAGCTAGCTGTGATTTAATTTTAGTTTACTTTGTTTTTTATTGCAATTTATACTTTTGCTGAACAAACTGATATGTTATTAATTTTGGGTTATTGGGAAGGAAATTGTTGTGCTGCTGTTCGAACATATGCTGAGTTTTCCTAATCGAAGAATTCCAAATCACAACTTTTAATTGTAACATTAAATCGTGGATAGTGTATGGCCGGAACTATTCAGCTGGAGGAACAAATTTTGGAAGGGGTCGAAGAAATTCCTCAAGTAAATAAAAGCGTTTAGCGGCAGAGGCTAGCTTTCAAAAAGTTCCGTTAATAGAGTATTAAAAGACCAGTTATTACAGGTTACTATACTAACAGGTGGCTAGGTATAGGAAATAATGACCCTATAAAATGGCCACCTCGATGCCCGGACCTAAACCCATGTAATTATTTTCTTTGGGGAGCGTTACCGACCACAGTTTAAAATAACTTTTCAGTAAATACAGAAAACGAATATGGGAAAGAATACAACATGAAATTAATGTTATGAGAGGTAATGCACAATTATTGGATAAAATTCATTTTAATTTTCGAAGAACTAATGCTTGCGTTTAAGAACAAGGAAGTAACTTTGAGCATTTACTGTAATATTATTTTAATGTGATTACAAATATCAATTTAGGTTTATTTAAAATGTTAATGTTGATTTTCTTACATTATTAGTTGAGACTGTTTATTTAAAATATTAGTGTTGATTTTTATTTTATTGATTGATAATACTAATACTAAAAATGTGGTTATTTTTTTTAATGTGACACGTTTTTTCATTATTATTCCCTGTTTTGAGGCTGCAGTTATAAATTATTTTTTACAAATCGGAATTTTTGCCTATATTTAATGTATAAAAAATGTCAGTTTTACTCGAAATCCATAAACGATATCAAAATTTTGTAAGAGCAAAAAAATCTTCTAAATTAATGCTTATTTTTAAAAATGTAAATTCTGTCGTCATTGGCGCACACACAAAAAAGTTACGGGATAGCCAGTGGCGCACAGGCACTAGAAAGAGAACATCCTGTATATGTATTCTCACCAAATTCTATATTTACCTTGCCCTTACATAAAAAAATAAGTGTATCAAATTTGAAGTTTCTAAGAAAAATAGTTTTATTTAATTTAATTATTTGAAAAAACTAGGTTATCTATTCTATATTTAGAAGGCTATATCTCAGTAGGCGTGCACTTTTGTATATATGTAAGTTAGTCTAAATAGTCTTATTTTCATCCAAGGAATCTGTGGTCAAGCGTTGTCCATCCTTTTCAGGGACACCCTATATATAAGTTTTGTAGTATTATAGTTTTACCTTTAAAATCCGGCTGAAAAATTAAAATCGGACCAGTTCCGACGCGTCCAGGAATTTTACAAAATAGTGCACCAAAAAATTCAAATTGCAATTGTGCCAATGTGCCAAAACTAATGGCCCCACAGCGCCTGCTTTGTGCACACTTAAAGTACATGTAACTCACTACTTTTGTGCACAAGGTTAGCTGCACAACTTAAAAAATGACTGGAGTAATGAATTTAAAAAGAGAACGCTCGATTTTTCCGGTTTTTCTTCGTTTTTTTCTCACAAACTGTAAAAATGTAAAATAGAAAACATGGCGTAAGAACTGTTCTAACATTTCCCGCTACCTAATCGCACCTAAAATCACTTAAATGTAGAGCCACAATAACATAGCAATTATTTACAAGACAAGATTTCTTTTCGTGTAGTACCCCACAGTAGTTATTGTATAGTTTTATTACTAGAGAGCGGACAATGTGTGACTTTAACCCGAAGAATAGGTCAAATTTTGGTAGAGATGTGTACGCGTTCAAAAATGTATTGTGTATAAACTATGCAAAATATAATTATTATGTATAGCAAATATATCGTATTATCCTCGCGAAGATTTGTACCCTTTATTTAAAATCCATAAATCATGTGAACAGGTTAAATAACGAGAAAATAATTAAGTTAATTTAGTTCTAAAGAAATGAAATGACACTCGCGCCCATCTCTAGTCTATCCGTCGACATCGGTTGCGTTTATCGAATTCCTATTGGTCAGAATTCAAACTGCAGCCCTGTTATGAATGGAGCGTGAGTTGGACTATTCTATCATGTGCGTCGCCTGAGGCTATTCGTTACATTGACTCCTAATTTCCAATTAAAAGAACGACACTATTTTTAACAGAACTTTATTTAATAAATATGTAGTATACATTTTCTGATTTTCTAAATATTTTATAACGCCTAAAAATGTATGTACCGTGGAATTTTCGTGAATTATCACGTAAAATTTCCGATGCATACTCGACACGCCACTGCGTCATGGGTAATGTATCTAGGTTTATGAATGACATATCTATATTCAAGGTTAAAGTCACAAATTGTCCGCTCTCTGTTTATTACGTTCAAATTATCTATCGCATTCTTAAAACAAGAATAAAAACTGCCTTTAATATTAAACTCGGATATTAAACTTCATAATCTTTAAAACAAAACTAAGAGCTGACTTACCTAACGCCTTTTAATACTTGATATCATTATTTACTCCACGTGGTTTCATTCCCTTATTGGCGGTAGTGAAGGGAACATTTATTACATACTGCCCCTTAATCTCTCGGAACCGTAAAAATTTAATAAGTGGAAATGTAGTGATAAATGATTGAGAACTTTAGCACAACAAAGTACAAAAATAAAGAACCACGTTCTCGGAACTACATTCTTTTACATTCTATAACAGATATTGAGAAAGGAGCAACTCGGAATAAAAAAGCAATTTTTTATCTCACGCGAGCATACATTTCATTCTTAAAAGCCTAACAGCGGGTTTAATCTCGATGAAAGGGTTGCCATACATAAACTTTCGGTAATGTTCGCGCGCCCTGAAAAGATTTCCTTAATTGAATAGGGCCTTTCTGCTTGCCACGCCGCGATATTCGTAAGAATATATGATTCAAAACCATCCGCTTGGCTGTAAGAGTGCGCCAAATGAAGTAGGTAGCACGGGATTTGGGTACCTTTTTAATCTACCGCCAGTCATAAAACCATCCTCACTGAAAGCTGCTGTAAATACACCTGACGGGAATTGCGCTGTCAGGCACATTGAAGTTAATATACCTTCAGATTCAAATAAACTGGAAACCAACTGGAAAAAAACTGGTGTTGAAGCTGTTACTTTGAAATGGGTTTTTCTTAATTATCTTTAAAAGTCAATAAATTTAAAAATATTAACATGAAATAATTATATTGATTCAATTGTCATGACTTGATCGCCAACTAAGACTTCGTTTGTTTTCCCAATAAAGCTCGGTTTCAAGTAACAGGTGACGAATGTTAATCGGCAAAGTCGCTCTTCCTGCTCAATTCAGAAGTGATGGCCTTTACCCTGCTCATGTATATAAATCGTGACGGATCCCGATGTGAGCTTGTGAGCAAACTAATAGTGAAATACCATAGCGACCCACATCAAGTACGTCATAGTAATAATTCATGGCGACATAAACACCACTCACCCGGCCGCATATATAGAATTAATGGCGTGATTTGCAGGGCAGATATGATCTTATGAAAATTGAAGAGGGGACAGGATGGCTGACTTGCGACGTGATGGATCTGATGTAGACAAGTTGGGATAATCTCGACTTGTGGTTAAATCAGGAGTGGGATATAAAAAAAATAAGAAATTAATTATAAACAACTATATCTATGATGATAAATCCTTAATTACCAGTCACGTGCCTGCATGACACATCTATATATTTTTACCTGCCGTCAAAATTGAGAAAATTATGATTTTTTTTAAACCTGCGTTTTTCGACAACCAATTATGTTCGTTCTTTTCCCAAAAATAAAAGAACCGGCGAACCGAATTAATTTTACATGTTTCTCTCACCCCCATCTTACTACTATATATTAGTTTTAAAATAATCCCCTTACAAAAAAAAATCAAAATGCACATTTTATTACAGCCCTGGTGCATCACAAAAAATTTAAAATGCACATTTTGTTACAGCCCTGGTGCATCGCACTACACACGATCCTCTACACTTGCCTGATCTCCAACTACTCCTGGATGCTGTGCGAAGGCCTCTATCTGCACACCGTGCTTGTGTGGGCATTCATATCGCAAAGCAACCTGCTGGTGGGTATGATGGTGATAGGCTGGGGAATTCCCCTGGTCACGACCATTATCTACGTGCCTGTGCGCAGCGTGATGGGCGAAGGCGAGGAATTGGAAATGTAAGTCAAAAACCACCAATAAATTTTCTCTTCATAGAATGAATAGGTAACGAATATATTGTCATGCCTTTTGGCTTGCGTGATGTCCACTTTAGTCGTTATAGCTTTTGCGGTGCATTTAGCTCCCCTATCGCTGAGTCAAAATGTATTAAAATTATGGTTCTGAAAGACATATCTATTAACATTTTGTACTAGATTGGTGTAACAGTTTCAGAAATATTTTCGGATTTTCCAGTCTGTTGATTGAAAGTAAGCAAAATTTGTTGAACGCATGTTTGGCATTATGTTGTGTCCCATTTTTATTGAAACTTGCTGAACTTGGATATAATATAAAATCCATAGCCATAAAATCAGGATAGTATGGGCCTACCATCGGTTTAGTTGTCAAGGCAGGTGACTAAATAATAAATAATATTATCTTTATAATTGTATATTTTATCAGTAGGCTTAGTACACGTGCTGAGTCCTACAGAGCCTGACTCGCGTTTTGAACTGTTCAGTTATTTACGGAACTTTGTAGTAGTTGGTGTCGCGTCGATATATTTCTTTTTTACCTCTGCTGTAAATTGTATTCACCGTGTGTATTTAAATAACTATTTATAAATAGTAACATAATTTACATTAACAACTATTAGTTTGGGGGGAAAAGCGAAGTAAAATGCCTAAAGAGAGAAGAAATGAACTGTTTTGTACTGTGTGTGAACGCATTATAAATTCTTGTTACAAAACTAAAGTGACAAGATATTTGAAGAGCCATGCCTCGTCCAGATAACGAATATATTGTCATGCCTTTTGGCTTGCGTGATGTCCACTATTAGTCGTTATAGCTTTTCTCTCAACACTAAGGTTTATCGGGTAAGTGGCGTCATTTAAATTTATATAGGTATTGTATCCTCCAGTTAACCTTGCTCTTTGGTAATAGTAATAGTAGTAAACATATCAATATTTTCATTGGTAATCTGACGACGGTCCTGTTAAACTCTGCGCCGCACTAAGCCTATTTATCAGCCTTGTTGGAGAATAAAGATAAAATTTTTGTCATTGAACTGATTCACCGTAAGTAAGGCGCCATTTTTAGGACCCATTACGTAAATTAACGACGATATCCAGCGATTGCTGTCCCAGAAGCGTAATTAATAAAATATTTAATTCGACCTTAGATAAATCATGTACAATATGCGGCTGCTAGGGGCAGGCGGCAGATTTCCATAAATAAGGCGATTATCGTTCAGTTATAAATTTTAATACGGGTACCGGGGGAAAAACTATTAATTACCGGTGTAGGGCGTAGAGCCGTGTATCATTTTCGGCGGCCCAGGTTATCCGGCCGTTATTAATAGAGATACGATGGGGGTTTTTATGCGCGTATTATTAAACTTCCCGCGGTTATTAAAGGGAAATCGCGATATCCTTGGGAGGCGCGTTTAGTGTTATTAATGGTGCTGTGTTTGAAAGGGACGGTAATGAATTTCAAATGTGCATTTGTGAGTCGGTGGGGCCCGGGAAAGATTTATGAGTCGAAGGCGAAGAAATTTGTCTATGTACCATTCTGGGGGGCAAAAAAAGTAAGGTTTCCGTTGCTCCTTGTTTTCTCCAGACACCATCTGGATTTAATAATATGAATTACCTGTCGTTGATCGCGTTTTTCTTGCAGAACGGGACTACAATGTACAATAGTTTTCACTTCGTGCGTATCATTCGCGGCTTAATTCTATTGCTGTTTTATGTTGTTTCCGCTGATGAAGTTACTGAATAAGGACAAGATTATGCACTAAACTCCCATGTGGTTAATCATGAATTCAACCTTTGCTTTCTCGTTTATATAATATGGACAACGCATCTTATATACTGGATGTCTCAGAAAAAAGGACCAACATTTTATTCGTGTATTTAATTTTGACACATATTTTTGAGACACCTATATAATAGATGAATAAAAGTCAACCCTGTCGAGTACTTATTTAATTTGATGGTATTTCATTACACTGGACTTTAGCGGTTTTTATTTTCGAGCAACTTTTTTTTTTGTGTTATATTCTAATAAAGTAAGAAAGTGGGAGTAGAGATAGCATTTAGATTTACATTTACTTAACTTCGCTTTCGTTGAAGGACATTATGCCGTCTGTACGAAAGATCGATACGGATGGAAAGCAAACAACGTTTATCCCAAGTAACGCGAAGTATTCCTTATTCGATAAAGGAAAGTGAAAATTCCTGTAGCCCGATCACCCGAATTCCCAAAACCTCGCGATATAAGGAATTCCTTAACTCGGATTTTTTTTTTCAAACGAATCTCCCGGTAAGTTACTAGCGGAACTTTATAGAAGTGTAATTTAACGTATTCGAGTGTGGGTGCGAACTTCTGGTGATTTCTGACTGTTATTCTTAGTTCGGGACGGGCGCGAGAAAATATGTTTTTACGGCCTAATAAAAACATTCGATATCAGTCCATTCGTCAACGTCAAAAGTCTCATTTATAATACAGGATAAGATGGACCAGAAATGTACCTTAACTGTAAAAAAAGTGGATAAAAATGTTCGGAAGAAGTTGGATTCACAGATCTTTATCTCTTTAATATAAAAACGTTAAATGACCAATAGTTAACCATTAGATATATATTTTTTTAATTGAAAACTAGGAAGAGGATAAATGCATCCAGCACCAGTCGAGGAAGTTTTTTTTTAAACCGTTACAAAATTGTATTTTAGTTTTCTTTCCTAAATGTCAAAAAGTCACTTTAGTTGACTTAACAGGAAATGCAGTTATTTTTAAATATTTATAATTTTTCAACAAAGTGTGAAAAATAATATGATTGGTACACTTTGTACACTTTTTCTCCGTTATGGGAAATAAATATTTTCTATAAAAAAATCTTGCTTGTTATTTAAAATTATAATTATTTAATAAGAATAAAATGACATTTTATTCTTCACTTGTGTCACTACTTCGTTTAAAATTAGTTATCGTAAACGTGCTAATTTTACAGTAAAAGTATACAGGGTTTGGCGAATGTGTACAGGGTGAAGCATAAGTTTGATTAACAAAATTAATTAACAAAAGTTTTTGTAGTATTTTTATTCTTTTCAATGACGTACTTTAATTTCCGATATCTACATTATGTTTAGAGATACATACACAGTTTTTTAAATGGACTGCCCTGTTAATGTTAACATTTTTAGAAAGGCAGATTTTCACCGATTTTCACAAAATTTTACAAAATTATATTATAAATTTAGAACTAAAAAATATTGATAGAGAGTTCGAACAGTATTTACAGCAAATAATATAAAGTTAATGTAACCAGTGATTTTATGGAGCAAACTGAATTTAGATTTTTCCCTCAGATCGGCATCCAGATTTAACCATCATGGACTCTTTCTTACTTGAGGAACAGACTCAAATAGAATGTGTACAGCACACTTTTGGACAATAACCATCTAAAAAACGTTTTAGGGGGGCTGTAGAGTCCATATATTTAGAAGACGTTTGAATAATGTTTTTTTATACATTTTTTTCTAAACTTAATACGTTTTATACGTATTTATTATTTTCTTTTTGCGTGCGAATTGTTATATTTGAAACAGGAGTAACTCTTTTTGCATCACTTTTTCGAAAGTGTAAAAATAAAGGGGGGTTTCTCCATTGCTACGTCATTTTAAGTACAAGCAAAGCTTCTTCTGGAAAACGGAAAATAAAAAAGTATTTCCATTTATCACTCTATCCGTAGATATACTGTACATACTTGTTATATAGTCCAATTAAATAAGCCTTTAAATCGAAATTTTGGCCAACTTGCCTGAATTTTTGATATGAGTTAGTTTGAGGTATATAATAACGATAAGTGACAGTGATTTTTTGTTCAACCCCCGGCCAAGGGTGAAAAAAAATAAAACAAAGGCGTTTTTCAAGTTAACTCCAAAGGGGTAAGAGCTAGAAAAATAAGTTGTAGAGCATAAAATTCTACATAAAAATGGCATCTAGACTTTTTCTTGTATTATTAAAATTAACAGAGTTAGGGAGGCTAGAAGTTAAGGGAAGATATCAGAAATTAAAAAAATCATAACGAGCAGAAAAACGAATGAATTTTGTATTTTTTTTCAATCTACTCCAAAAAATGTAGACATGTATTTTTTTTATCGGCGGAAAAACATATTTACGGGGTGAAATAAACACTCAAAGTTCGCCCCCCAAAACAGTTTTTTCAAAATTTCTGAGGTTCTAATCAATATTTTCAAATGAAACAAAATGAAAATGACTTATGATAAAAAACAAATATTTCGCAAGTGATTCCGTGTTTGGGGGTTGCTACCAGTATTTTTTATTTCAGAAAAATTATATTTTTTATTTATAAAAAAATCATATTTACTCATAAAGAATTAAAAATATGATTTATGTAAACAAATTGACAAAATTAAATTGACCTGTTTCGAGGTTTTCGTTAAAATCTCCGTTTAGGGGGGGTGAACAACAAATTTGAAATTGTTATAACTTTCTTATTAAAAATTAAAAAATATATCTATTTCTCTGAAAAGAAAGGTTACATTTTTTAGAGTAGATCGAAAAAAAAAATTACAAAATTCATTCCTTTTTTCTGCTTACGATTTTTTTAAATTTCTGAAATCTTCCCCTAACTTCTAGCCTCCCTAACTCTGTTAATTTTAATATAGCCCAATCATTATAGACATGAAAGAGCCTGTTTCGAGAAAAAAATACTACTAGCAGTTTCTCTGCGGAATATTGTTCGAAACCTGTTATAAATAAAATATCAAAAAATCAACTCGAGGCTAGTTGGGAAACTTTGTTTTAACAGTAGTCAAAGTTATGGAAAGTGTTTTTTTGACTCACGTAAAAAGCTATTATTTATAGCGAAAAAAAGTTTATACAAAAAAGGTAGGTATTAAATAAGCCTATAAAATGAAAATAGTCAGTTTAAATTCCGATAATTTGTTTATGCACAAGAGCTCAAAAATGGTCGAAAATTGCCGTTTTTTTCAATTGCTAATAATTAATGCAATGTTCATCGCAGACACTTGTAATTCAGGAATTTTGAGGCTTTTTACACCCTTAATAAGTGGTAAAAATTTCAGCTCGAAAGCTTCATTGGTTTGGCGTTGGCGGAATTTGTTATCTAAGAAGATGCTATTTTCAATTCATTTTTCCCAAGCTCACAGGCGTTGTAGGGTTTTGATCATTAGTTGTTTTTGTATCTAAATAGTTGTATTGACATAGGCATTTACTGAGAATTTAGTTTTTCAAATTTAATTTGTTTAAAATTGACTGAAAAAATGTTAATATTTATTAATTTGTTAAGATAGGTAATTATTATAAAATAAAATAGTAACCTCTTTATTTTAGTTTTCTTCGAATTTAAAAAAAAAATCGTTGTTGTAAGTTGATTAGAAGCTGAGATAATTTTTTTATTTATTTAATCGCAGTGACCTTAATTATTAATATTAAGAGCCGAAATTTGGAGAGAGTATACATTAAGAGCTATATTTTCATGTCCTACATTAACATTAAGGTGAATTCAACTATGTATTTAATTTCGAAAAAGAAGATAGCGGCGATGCGTTCTATTACTCCGTCTAGCGAACGAGTGAGGAAGGCGAGGCTTAGCATGCGCGCTTAACGATGTAATAAATATTAACATCTTTTCAAAGTAATTTTCAAACAAATTAAATTTGAAAAATTAAATTATCAGTAAATGCATATGTCAATACAATTATTTAAGTATAAAAACAACTAATGATCGAAACCCTACAACGCCTGTGGGCTTGGGAAAAATGAATTGAAAATAGCATCTTCTTAGATAACAAATTCCGCCAACGCCAAACTAATTAAGGAAATTTTTACCACTTATTAAGGGTGCAAAAAGCTTAAAAAATCCTGAATTACAAGTGTCTGCGATGAAAATTGCATTAATTATTAGCAATTGAAAAAAAACGGCAATTTTCGATCATTTTTGAGCTCTTGCGCATAAACAAATTATCGTAATTTAATCGGACTTGTCTTATTTTACATATTTATTTAATACCTACCTTTTTTGTATAAACCTTTTTTTCTCTATGAATAACAGTGTTTTACGCCAGTCGAAAAACTACTTTTCCATAATTTTGACCATTGTTTTAACAAAGTCTCCCAACTAGCCTCGAGTTGATTTTTTGATATTTTGTTTATAACACGTTTCCAAACAATATACCGCAGAGAAACTTCTAATAGTATTTTTTTCCCAAAAAAAGTTATAATGATTGGCCTAATAGTACAAGAAAAAGTCAAGAGGCCATTTTTATGTAGAATTGTATGCTTTACAACTTTTCTAGCCCTTACCCGTTTTGAGTTATCTTGAAAAACCCCTTTGTTTTATCTTTATTCACCCTTGGCCAAGGGTTGAACAAAAAATTACTGTCACTTATTGTTATAATATACCTCAAACTCGAACTAACTCATATCAAAAATTCAGGCAAGTTGACCAAAATTTCGATTTAATTAATTGGACTAATAGCGACGGATGGTCAGAGAACCATATGAAGAAATCTAGAAAACAGGGAAAACTCAGGCGAACCTCCTGAAAAACTTATTTATAACGTCCAGAGCGAATAAAGAGCGTAAATGAGACAAGTAACTGAATAAATAACGAGAAACGCACCCATACCATGAATAATGAAACAATGAGGGCCCAAAGGAGTCTCCCGTACGTAAAAAGGTAATTGCCCTGCCCCGAGATACGCCTTGCTTATTCTCCACGTCCCTATTAAACTGCAAATATAATGAAATACAAACATAATTCGGCGGAAAATCCGTTCCGAACACACTCGCGCGTATATATCTTGCAAATCCCATATACCTGACGGTTTTCCTTTCCCCATATATCACTTATCCTTCTTTCAAGCACGGTTACCTCTGAACAGAAAATCTATCATACGTCGTCAAGTGCCCCCGATCCTGTGCAAATTGAAGGACGGGACAGAAAGCATATTTATCTTGTTCGGGGCTCCTGAGCTTGACACTCGGTGGGGAAATTTGTTGGAAGGGGAGGACGTGAGGCACCTGGACGGTGCTGAAATCAAGCTGGCATAACGAGTGTCGACGGTTCGCTAGATATTGCGACGTTTGTTAAGCGACCCACACACTTTCGGGCTTCGTGACAGTTATAACCGAATGAGAATGAAGATAATTGAATTATGCAAATTACTTTTGGTTTCTGCACATTTACACTATGTGTGTGCCAAATTTCAAGTGTCAGCAAAGCTTCGAACAAATTTGGCAAAGCATATATCTCGAAGATAATTAATATTTTTAAATTTTTCAAAAATGTACTCTTTTGGCTTGCCGCGGGCTATGCTTGCAGTAAATAGTAAATATGGGAACGTAAATGTAAATGAGTTATAGAAGAAGAGAAAAAGAGAAGATTTTTAACGGTTTTTTCGATATATCTCGAAAAGTAACAACGCAATCGATACTTTCAAAAAATCAGTCGTAGTTAAAACCTACAACTTTCTCATTTAAAATTTTTCTATCGGTGCTATATTTTTTTAGTTATTTTAGAAAAACCGTTTTTTGCAACTTTGCGATTTTTTTTAACCATGGTCGCCATTTTGGATCGAGTTTAAAGAATAAGAAACTCAATTTAAAATTTAATTTTCTATACGGTCATATTTTTTTTGTGCAGGTAATAATTTCTGCAAATTTAACATTAATCTGTGACAGAATGCTTGGACTATACTATATTCAACTAAACAGGGTGTTCCACTTTTCCTGGCCAGACACCCAGTTTGGTTTTTTAAATGGAAACACATTTTTTATATTTTTTTTCGGATTCTACATCAAAAATAAAGGGTACTTTGTGTAGAATAGTTTTAATCAAATATTCACAGTTTTTGAGATATCTCGCTTGAAAGGCTTTTCTAGTCGATATTGGTTGCTTACATTTTCTGATACTGACAGGTTATACTAATAGCTACTAAGCCCATTTTTTATCAGATGTTTAGTAAGGATGACTCTTCCGAATCATGCTTCAAAAACTGGCCTACGTTATACAGGGTGACCAAAATATCATGTCAAAATTGCCCATTGAAAAATTGAAAAATCTCGAATTTTTTAAATGAAACACCCTGTATATTTTCATACCATGAGATGCAGAATTAAATTCTCTACAACTTTGCTATACCTGCTCCTATACCAAAATTCATTAGTTTTTCATGAAATCTCATTTCTATGAAAAAATGCGAAGTTTACAAATGGCTT
>NW_019416541.1:263413-265875 GCF_000390285.2 Anoplophora glabripennis | reverse complement strand
TATATTTAAATGCCTTTTGTAGTCAGAACAAGAAGGTAAAGTTTCCGTTTCATATTGATTGTTTTCATCTGATAATTTTTGAATGGTCTTGGCAATTTTAATTTTGTTTGTTAGTGAATTGTCTATATATCCTTCAGCGACATTGGTAGACTTCCAGCCACCGTGTCTCTTCAAATTTGTGATGTTTCCACCATTATCAGCAAATATCGTCGCTGAAGTTCGACGCATGCTATGGCCTGTGTAATTTTTAGGATTGGGTAAATTTAAAAATTCTGCAATTCTTAATCCGAGATTCCCAAAACTGTGGATACCAACGGGCTGAATCGAACATTTTCCTTTTTTGTAATTCACGAATAATCTGTTATGTGGAGTATGGGATGGCCGTAAAGATAAATATTGCCTATACAACAGCAGGTTTTCTTGCCCAATTACAACAAAATTTCTCTCAATATGTGTTTTAGAATCTGGTATTTTCACGAGCAACATATCTTCTTTGTCGTTTATTAGATCAATTGACATTTTTGTTAGTTCTTCCCGTCTACACGCACCGGCTAACCCAATAATTGTTGCTACCTGAAAATGAAGCAAATTAAGTTGATACTTTTATATCCTACAATCGTAATATTTTGTTAAAATTACCTTTAGCATTAGATATGTTTCATTATCTGCTTCTCTAATGAATTTGTTGATTTGCTCGCTGCTGAAGACTTCTGATTTCTTTGCTTTATAACCAACATTCTTCCTTTTAAGAAATGCGATTACCTTTGGGAAAGTGGCTATGTTTACATTTTTCTTCACTAAAATGGTACTTTTCAACATAGAGTACATGCTCCACAGGGTAGAGGATTTGACAGTTTCAGATTTTTGCGCCAAGTAAGCTAAAATTACATCCTCTGTAATAGTTTTGCATTTCTTCATATCCATCCATCTCGTGAACAAATCATAAACGTTTTCGTACCTGGACTTTGATTTTTCAGGCAATAATTGTGCTGTAGCAGCAGCTGCTGCATTGGAAATTTCGTAAGGCACATTTTCAAACTCACTATCGCTGTTGCTTTCCATAGTTTATTGCGACAATTGCGACCAAAAACCATGCAAACTTTCGAAAATTAAAATGTCAACTAATTTCACTTCAGATAGCTGTCAGTCGTTATTTCGTTGCTATGGTAATGTTCAACTGCATTTATCAAAATCATACCTTCCAAGATTTTCATATTCACAATGACAACAACGATGTGATTCTTCCCGGCCTAGTCCGGGAAGTGCGTACTTCCCGGACTAGGCCGAAAAAATGCTACTTTCTCAAAGAAAAAGCGTCCGGGAAGTAGCCACTTCCCGGACGGTTGCCGAAAAAGGTTTTTTTGACCAATTATTTTGTTAACACATCGCCAGGGCCTTCTCATAAAACAAGTATAGAATTTATCTTAAAGACTAATCTAAGGTGAGCTAAATACAGAACCCAGCCAATTATCCCGACGATTCAAAAGCCCCCCCGCCCTATAACTTGTCCCTAGAAGACATAACACTAGAATGGAATTGTTTCTATTTCCCATTATGGCTCCAAGGAAATATAAAGGCACATCAAACTTTTATACTTACGAGACTTTTATCGCCGAAATAAATTTCTTTCTTCATAAAACTCGGCCGAGATGAAGCCCGCTAACTGTTACTGCTCGAGCGAGGGAAAGAACGCGTAAAAAAATAGGAGACGTGAAGAAGCGTTTCACCTTTATCACTAGAAAAGCTTAATGGTCCTTGTACCTTGGATATGTATTTTTTAAGGGCTTCCACGTCGCGGGCTCGGGCGAGAAATATTGCTTTTTGGAATTCCGTTGATATTCCGCTTGTCGCAATATAAATGAAATAAAATTTGTTCCTGTAACAAATGACGGGTGCGCAATTTTTCATCGCGCGTCATGTTCTACGTTTATTTCAGCTCATAGACGGGGTCCTATTATTATTTTACGATTCTCGTCGGCGGTAAATTGAAATATTTTAATTCCAGTCACTTGTCTGACTTTAGCGATTCTAGCCTTTAAATTCATAGCCTGAAACTGGTTCCCTTAGTCATTGAAGCTGAAAATCAGCTGTAACCTCCGATTTCTTTGAAACTGCATGGATTTGCATGAAAATTTAGAATAAGGCTCATCTTAGGCTCAAGTTCCAAAGTGACATAAGCCCGATTGACGCTTTTTGTTTAAAACTACCCCTAAGTGAAAAAAATTGAAAAAATTTAGTTTTAAGCTTTTATTGATAAAAATCTTGTTCAAGCACAAAGATTAAATAATGTTCCATGTTCTCGAACATGTTTTATGATATATTTGATCTTTTCGACCCTTTATTTAACCCTTAAAAACTACCCCTATGCAAAAAATAATGATAAAAAATTACTTTTTAAAGATTTGGAATGATTAAATCGTGCAATTATTTAAAATAAAAGTTACCTTATAGCTAATAAAAGA
>NW_019416541.1:255284-262758 GCF_000390285.2 Anoplophora glabripennis | reverse complement strand
GACCTATGGCGTGGCCACCACGTTCCCCAGACATGACCCCGCTTGACTTTTATTTGTGGGGCCATATGAAGAGTCTAGTTTATGAAACTCCTGTTGAGTCAGAAGAAGATTTGGTAGCACGCATTCTAGCTGCAGCGCAGGAGATCGAAACGACGCCTGGCACTTTTGACCGAATGTACACAAATATGCTTCGAAGAATTAACGCTTGTATCGCTACTGGTGGCCGTAATTTTGAGCATTTACTGTAATTTTTTTGTGCAAAATAAAAATACCTTTTAAACAACTTTAACTTTTTGTATCTCGAAAACTAGCATAGCATAGAAAAACATAGTTTTTGGAGCATAAGGTGACCTCAGTAATGTAAATGTTAATAACTTGATAATACTCATTTTATGGAAGTCTAACAAGTATACATTATTTACGTAAAAAATACTAGCAAATTCAAAAACATACGAAAAACTAATATTTGTACAGTGCCGCACAATTTAGGGGGGACAAAAGGTGAAACGACACTATCGCACGCCACTAGAAGAAGCCGATAAATGGTTTCTGCCATATTTATGCATCCTTTAAGCTAGTAAATCTGTCTGTTGAGTTTGATAAAGAAATATTAACTAATACCGGAGCTACAGGAAAAAATAGTTTATTATTTTTAAATTTCAACGCCCTGTATCTCGAAAATGAGCCGCTTTAGGACATATGTTTATTAAGTAAACTGCACTTATTTTTGGATTTTTCACATACCATATCCGTTTGTAACACCTATTCATTAACACCCTGTATAAAAATGAGAAAGCCTATTTTGTTCCGAAAAAATGTCATTAGTTTTTTTACCATAACTCGGTTAATTTTGAAGCTATAGTATCCTACAAAAAAGCATTTTAAAGATAATTTCAAGAGCTGTAAGATCGTTTGCATATAAAACCTTTTAAGTCCTTCGTTTTTTTAAGGGAAAGGTTCGAAGGGCTCGAGACACGTCGTTTTGCCACTAAAATGGATACTTCAAGCGGCGATATCTCCTTTATTTTTTATGATGCTATAGGAATAAAAAAAATCAAAATATTTGTTGAAGAAAAAGCTACATTTTTGTTGCCTATCATTTTTTACGTATCTTTCATAGTTTCAGAGTTATTATATAAATAAGGCATTTTTTTCTTAATAATGAAAAATACGTTTTCAACTTTTACCGTATGTTATTTAAAAAATACGCATTCTAAACCGGTCTAACTTCAGGATCGTATGAAAAACACTAAAACAAAACTAATTGTAAAGGGTCTACGATTAATTTTAATTCTGATGGAAATGGTACAGCGTTTACTGCTCATGTTTCCTTAAAAAATATAAGCACCCCCTCTGTTTTTGACGATAACTCCTTAAATTTTGCTCTAATTAACTATTATAAGTGCTCATTTTGTAGGTCTTTTTGAGTACTACAAAAAACTCCCGGAGCGTTATACACGTAAAATTAATCCTTTTTCCGTTATTTGACGTTGAATACATCGATTCGAGTATTCCCCCCAAAACAAGTCCCCTTCCACTAACCATATTTCGCTCTGTAAAGGACGTACAACACTTTTTAAAAAACGATTTTCTTTGTTTATTGATAAGCTACAGTTTTGTTCATTACACGTTGTTTAATAAAATGTGTATTTTTTGAGTTATTCGCGAAAAATACTTTGAAAGTGTTTTTTTCACTCAAAATTCCAAGTTTTCAATTGTGAATAACTAAAAAACTATCGATTTTTTGAAAAAATTCTTCGAATATTTTTTGCTCAAGATTTGATTCTCTATCGATTTCCAGCGTTATTTTTGAAAAAAAAAATTCACCGACGAGAAGGGGTGTCAACCCCCAACAATGTGGAAGCGTCAATCGGCGCTATGTCACTAATGTTCATTGACCTTTTCTCTAACTATCTGCCAAATTTCAAGTCGATCGGTTCAGTTTCAAAGAATTCGGAGGTGAAAAGCTTCAATGACTGTACTATACAGGGTGAGTCAGTTTTTTGTAGACAAACTTTAACAGGAGATAGAACCCATGTTTTTAAAAAGAAAAGTTCCTATAAACATATGTCGTAGAAGGCTTCGTTTCCGAGATACGGGGTGTTGAATATAATTTTTTTTCTCGAATTTTCATTATAACTTATAAACGAATGCTTAGATTTTTTTCATGTTTGGTAGATAATGCCTATTAATTAAAGGGCATAAAATAAGCGATAAAAATGTTCAAAAACTTGCACAGTGGCGGAGTGGAGGGGATGCTCAACCCCTTTCTTAAACAGAACTTCTACGCTAATGACTATTTAAAAAAAAACTGTTATTTTCATTATCTTCATACAGTTTAACAAAAATAATGTCCCTTCTTCTATTTCGAAATTCCTGTGCGTTTCCGAGTTATTTTGATTTTTAGTGTTTGATGTGGTACTAAATTAATTTATTTATTATCAATTATCGGGTAGATATTTAATTCTTTCAACGAAACCTACCGAAATATGGTTTGTTAAGGATTTTAAAAAGCCGAAATCTCTTATTCTTTCCAATGTAATCAAAATAAATGTTGTTGTTGCGGTACTAAATTAAGTAATTTATTTATTATCAATTGTCGGCTAAATATTTCATTCTTTCGACGAAACCTACCTAAATATGGTTTGTTAAGGATTTTAAAAAGCTGAAATCTCTTATTCTTTATCTCTTTTCAATGTAGTCAAAATAAATATTTGTTATATCAAGCCATACTCAAATACAAGACTTTTATAAGTTGAAATCTGATTAATACAATAATTTTAACAATCCTTATTTATTATGTGCTGCGTAAATACTAATGTACTGCAACTAAATTACAAAAAAAAAACATTGAATGAACATTGATGTTAATTTATGGAGAAATTTTTGGAATTTATAACGATATTTAATTAACAACTTCTTAAAACTTTTTGGCAACTGCACAATAATGTATTGTAGTATGTAATGTAACAGATTTCAACTTATAAAAGTCTTGTATTTGAGTATAGCTTGATATAACAAATATTTATTTTGACTACATTGGAAAGAGATAAAGAATAAGAGATTTCAGCTTTTTAAAATCCTTAACAAACCATATTTAGGTAGGTTTCGTCGAAAGAATGAAATATTTAGCCGATAATTTATAATAAATAAATTACTTAATTTAGTACCGCAACAACTACTAAAAATCAAAATAACTCGGAAACGCACAGGAATTTCGAAACAGAAGAAGGAACATTATTTTTGTTAAACTGTATGTAGATAATGAAAATAACAGTTTTTTAAAAAAATTGTCATTGGCGTAGAAGTTCTGTTTAAGAAAGGGGTTGAGCATCCCCTCCACGCCGCCACTGTGCAAGTTTTTGAACATTTTTATCGCTTGTTTTATGCCCCTTAATTAATAGGCATTATCTCCCAAACATGAAAAAAATCTAAGCATTCGTTTATAAGTTATAATGAATATTCGAGAAAAAAAAATATATTCAACACCCCGTATCTCAGAAACCAAGCCTTCTACGACATATATTTATAGGAACTTTTCTTTTTAAAAACATGGGTTCTATCTCCTGTTAAAGTTTGTCTACAAAAAACTGACTCACCCTATATAAGTCACAAGCATATAATTTCACTAAAAGCTGAAAATTAAGTTAAAGGGCTGTAATTTGTAGTAATTAGGTTGAAACGGTTAAAATAGATTATTTCGACCTTGGATTATCACTTATTGAACGCGTTACTTATATTGCGGACACCCTGTACATTGAAACGACTAAAGTAATTAGCATGTTTAGAAAAGATCATCAAAAAAAGTGTCATAATGAAATGAATTAACAGGGATGTCTACATACTCATTATGTCACGTTTCGTCGCACCTTTTTGGCGCAGCAGTCGTCGCTGAAAAATTAATATCCATCCGCTGTGCAATTTTAATAACAGCCTCGTGTCAAATTATACGGTTTTCGCTAATTGCGGCGAGATAACAGGTTCGCCCGGACGTGACGCGTCATTCATGTCTTTCAAACGGAATTTCATGAAAGCCTGATCGGGGTCTCCAATTTGTTGTGAAAAACGGGATTACTTGTCTCCTCGCACGCGAATATAATGACGGGATATTTTCAAGGGCGACCCCACAGGCGTCTCTCTGAACGTTACGGCAGATTATAGCGTAGATTGGGCGGGTTATATTTTCCTTTTCATTACGAAAATTAAAGTTGGGTAACGGGAGGACGATAGGGTTGTTTACATAGTTTCGAAGCTATTTTAGTTTCCTTGTTTTCTTTTTTAGAAGTTTGTATAGTGTCGTAGCTTCCAATCAGATAAATTTTATCAATTTTCATGGGCTCCCCAAGGGTCAATTTGGGATCACTGTTGCTTATGTGTAGGGGTGTGTCGACGCCAATTATTAACTACACTCGCAAAAAAAATAAGGGCGCAGAAAAATTACCAATTATATTTAGTGATTTTTGAAAAGAGGCTTCGTAAATAATGGCCGTGAGACCAGGAAAATTAGCGAAAAAAAAGAGAAACTTGAAAAAATTCCTATCCGCGATATTATTGTAAAATTCTCGCGTCTCGCGAGTCAAAAAATTTTATTAGCTCACTTTTCTATTTAAACAAATAAGTGAGGAAAACAGTTTTTTCACTTTGCAGGGATAACCATCAATTTTAGCGAAAAGTGAACGATAGCTTCATTTATTTATTTAATAATAGTAAAATAATTCCGAAATTGAAAATTTAATGAATATTTCGTTTAACAATAATGTTTGTAAATTAAAAAAAATTGAGTATATAAGATGCATTTTTTCTGGGGTTCAGAGCTATTCTACGAATTCGTAAATATGCCCATTGTTATTTTTTTCGTTAAGCCCAGTATTAAAAAAGAAGTTTCTACGATGAATAGAAGCCGAGATATTGCAAAATTTTACAGCGCGCATCAATTTGAACTTTTTGCGAAAATTCAAGTCTTAATGTTTATAAATAATTGCGCTACGATTTTAAAAAGAAATTCTTGTCTTGGCTCCTGTTGGTCGTAGAAGGTGCTTTTTTTTTAAATTATATTTTTTTGCCAGCTATCCATTGCATCTATTTTCCGTGAAATACCATAAATAGCAACAATTTTATTCAAATTGTTTATAAGCAAAAAACGCACTGTTTTTTAATGCAAAATTTGAGAATGTTAATGTCAAAAAAAGGTGTTATTTTTTAAAAGGTCGCTTAATTACGTCTTTAAGATTACAATGACGCTTTCAGAATCATGTTTGGTTGAAAATTAACGCCTGTACAGAGGCTTAAAATTCATAACTTTTGGAGCCTACAACGCACACTTTTGGCACACTTTTAAAGTATGACAAAACCCTCAACTTGTCATAGGTTTTATAAAATTTTAACAATAAATGCGATAGTTATAAACAAATTAAAAAATGGCCACTTTTCTTGTTTTTTGCAACAACTTTTTTGTTTATTAACCGATTTTAATTCAACAAGTCTCATTTTGTAGATAATTTTATTCCCTACAAGCTGTCTGAGAGTCACTTTTCGCTAAAATTGATGGTTTTCCCTATAAAGTGGAAATACTGTTTTCCTCACTTATTTGTTTAAACAGAAATGTTAGCTAATAAAATTTTTTGACTTACGAGATGAGAGATGTCTTGTATCTTGTTCCTTTAAACAATTTTACAATAATCTCGCGGATAAACATTTTTTTGAGTAAAAATTTTATTTGCTTGGCCTACGTATCGAGATGTAATTTTTTTTGCGCATCACTCTCGGTATTTGCTTCTTTAATTTCGTCTTCTGTCCGTCATCCATCAATAGTTGAGTCCTTAAACCAAATTTATGCGTTGTATTTTAAGCGAAACATCAGAATATTTACCTCGTTTTTTCCATTAACATACAATGAAACCTTGTTGATTACTTTACAACCTCGTGGATTTCTCACTCAAGTTCATTGTTTGGGCTAAATCTCCCACGTCAAATTTTTCGTGAAACCCCAGAATCATCTTTGAAACCGCATTATTCCTTCTAACAGACGCCTACGCAACTCTAAATAATAAATTTTTCCATTCTCAGTCAGTCACCTGTTGTGCTTTGTGCCCAAATGGCCCATTTACCCTTTGTGGGGCACACACAAAGAATTTGGATATAAAAGCGCGACCCTTTCTAATGCATTTAATTCGTTTCAACACCTCATACTTTTCTCCGCGTTGTAGCTATGTAATATCTATGCCGCAATTTTAATCGTTTCTTAAGAGCAGGATTACGAGAGCTAAAGTCGTAACACTTCTTAGATGGCGATTGGAGAACCCAATTTTCAGACGAGAATCTACTCGTCGGTAACTCTCCATTGATAAAATCTAGCCATTCGCCAGTAGATGGTACTGATTAGCATACATTAAATAATGCAAACATGTCATTATAGATGTCCTCGTACACGGCATCGGCAATAAGAAGTTTAAAAAAACGCCAAACAATTTGCACAAAAAACGGGAACCGTGTTATTATGAAGTTTGGTTATTTCATTTGTATTTCATTTATGATATTGATGTGTCCTGCGTCGTTTGACATCGTAAATATTATTGTAGTGTGCGAGTTGTGTATTGTACTGATTACTTTTTTATTAATTAGTTATTATTATATATTAGTTATTAATATTATTATTATTATTAGTGACCTTTGTGTTGTGAACTATATTTACTGTGTTTATTATTTATTGTGTGTTTATTTCGCAATGCCGAAAAGCTTAGGAAAAACTAAAAAAAAAGGTCAAAACGTGCTAAATCACTTAAATTAATCTGGAAAGAAAGACACCAAAATCTGTAAAGTAGTATTAAATAGTTTTAAATAGTTTAGATATAGGACTTCTACGGAATTTAGAGAGAGAGATAATTCAGAGAATATTACAGTATTACATCAATAATGATTAATGAACAAATATTTATTATTCGAGACTAGTATACTAGCGACTAGCGGTCGACACTAGTTTTCCAGATTTTTTTTTTCAAAAATATAACCTGTACGTTTTGCTCAGGGATATGAGGAAAATGCCGTGACTGTTGAGTAGCCAAGGATCTGTAAAGTTTTTCATAAAATTTGAGTGAATTTTAGTATAATATGTGCAAAACCCACACACCATCAGGTGAGGTTTTTTAATAATTAACAATAAAAGGACTAAAGTAACCCAAAAATATAACTTTTTTGCCTACCAGAAAAAAAAACGATAATTTTTATTATAATGTGAAAATAGCCAACTTGTAGGGAATAAAAAAAATCCTTTAAAATGGCGGTTTTTAAAATCCGATACGAAAATTTGTTGCTAAATAAACAATAAGTTTTGCAAAAGTCATCGTACGTCTTTGATATTGCACAAATAGTTGGCTTTTATAGTCCTTAAAATGTGATTAAAATTTCAGACCGATTCATCCAATAGTTTTTTCAAAATTCTAAATGTTTATCCCAGATGCATTATTTTTGCAATACC
>NW_019416541.1:237182-255194 GCF_000390285.2 Anoplophora glabripennis | reverse complement strand
TATATTTTCAGTTACAGTAACTGGGCTAATTAATTTCTATCGAAACGACGTGTAAATCCACAACACCGCGATTGGTTGTTCCTTGAACCACTATTACTGAAAAACTAATGTGACGTTAAGTTGACATATCTGTCTGAAAATTTAAAATTGTCCGTGATCGACATTTCCTCTTCAATATTCCAAAATGCATAGGTATATTTCGACATATCCGCCCTAGTCTATAAGAGGAAATAAGAAAATGTAGTTATTTTATTGTTTTACATTATATGGTTAATAGGAAAGGATGTTAAACAATATTTGATGGCCAATTGTTTTAATTTTTACATAAAGAAAAAATATTATAATCCATGGTTATTATTTTTTTATCTGAAGATGGGAAAAAATAATCCCGAAACGATCGTAAAAAAAAATTGTTTTACAACAAATTATTTAATTGTGACCTGTTCTCCCAGTAAATTAATTATTATTTTGGAAGTTCAACAAATATTGATTGTTTTTTTTCCCAAAAGCCACAGATGTAAAAAATTACTCTTACACAGTATTTTTTTGTAAGCAGTAATTATATAATGCTATTAACATCAATTTTATTGAAAATTTAGCCGCATCTGAACGAAAAAAAAAATTAATAAATCAACCCCTGCACATAAGGTGTCAAACAAAAAACCACACAGAAAAGCATAGAATTTCAAACATTATTTAATATTCATTATTGTTCTTCCAAAAAAATAATTTATTTTTCAGAAAACAATATATGCCTATATAGGTATGGTGTTTACGAAGATAGTTGAAACCGTATAAAAACTAAAAGTCGGCATCTCTTTATTGTGCCCGGGCGCAATTATCTACTGTTCATTATGCTCTTCCAAGTTAATTTCTTTTTCAGAAAACAAACCTAGGTATGGTAGGGCTGTATTTATTATTTATTTATTACTTTAAGTATTTCTTACTGATATGGTAACATACTCTGATATATGATGATCTATTTTACAAACCTAGACCTAGACGTATTTCCTTAGTTCCGTCATATATTTTATAAAATATATGACGGAAATATTTTCAAATAGAGAGCATTTTGTGACTGCGAAATATATTCAGTCACGGCGAAACGAAGTCAAAAATTAAAATATGTTTTACAGTTTTCTATAAGCCATAAAATTTCCATGGTTAAGTTTGATACTGGCTCCATCTGGACTAGAAGCTCCGAACATTCATATTTGTTGTTCTGTTTTCTTTGGTGCGTATCTCAACTAATGACATTTAAATAAATGGCTACCAAAGAAATAATTTCACAGAAATCTAGACATTGCTGGTAATACTGCATAATTCAGTCTAATATTTTGCGGGTTATTTCCTCAAATCTGTACGAAGGAGATGTAAAATTATAATAAAGATCTATGACATAAAATTTCAATTTGTTATTATACTTTATTTATCCATAACTTCAATAATACAAATTATTTTGCAATAAAAAATATGTCAACTCCTAGCTCAATACCTTATCTATATAGGCCACATATAATTTTCTCAGAAAATAGTGTAGTTTTTGAAAAGACTGCTTGGGTGAAGGTCTATTTTCAGAAAATATCTTTATTCCCCTCTTAACGATAAATGTAGAAGTATTGTTTCGTGGTAACTTTTCAAGGTTTAATATCCTACAATTTTTATTTGAAACTTCGCGTTTTGTTCGTTCTTATTAGGACACCTAGTATAAAAGTGATAAATATACTTAGCCAATCAAAGCTAACCTCCGTATAAATATGTAAATTTTTTGTTGTTTCTTGTTACCACTGCTTTTATTATAATTCGGTATTACTATGTTTTTTTAAATCTATTTATAGTCGTTATCGCGGCCTTGTTTGGCATCAATTCCCTTTAATTTTAGATAATGAAAATGTCTGGAAGTTCGGAAACCTTCGTCTGAAGTTGAAACACTAGAACTAACTTCTCAAAGCGTTGGAGGCAAACGGAACTTTAAAGATATGCGAGGAATATATTTCCCATTGTTAGATCAAAGAAAATATCAGTAATGTTACACTCCAATGGGTACGACGATAGTCTGCTCCTTTATCTCCCTGGGAGTTTTGGAAGTTTTATTTCGTACTTGTGAAATTTTTAATAACGCGAAACTTTCGTTACAATCTTGCATTTAACATTTCAGAAACTGGTACATTCTTTGTTTTCTTTTCGCGCTACGCAGGAGTTAAGTAAAATAGAAAAATGAAATATTGAAATACATCAAACGCTTTCATTTTAATATAAATGACTAAAAAGTTGTAGTGATTAAAATTTGATATTATTTACTAAAAACCAACCTACATTACAGCGACATATTTCGAGAAAACCAGTCTTTTGCCTGTACTAAAAACTTGACGAATAGATGCACACCCCCAAAGCCGTTAAGCGCGCATTTCTTTTTGTTTTTGCGCTATCGTACATCCTCTGCTGCACTTAATATAGCCTGCACGAGACGATTTAGTCTCTTCGGCTCAGTTCGTGGTATCCAATATACGTCCCCGAAACACATATTGCACTCCAAACAAATTGAATTTTTGCCCGCCCTAAATAAATCCTTGATTCCCAACAAAAGCGCCCGGAAAATGTCACGAGAAAAGCGTATTAAGTCTGAGACATGCAGATAGTTTTTCCCATTATTTGCAACATAAATTGTAGTATTATTTCTTCAATTACAAACTCTTCAAGTTTAGGGTGAAATTCAAAGCCCCATTGGACTACCTTTTTTGCCAAAAGAGTACCTCTAGAAACATTAGCCGTTTGAGTATCAGTTTTAGAAACTTGTCTTCGTTTTATTTTACAGGGTGATTTCAATTTAAATTATGAAATTACAGAAACAGATTGATTATTGAAAAATAAGAATATGTATAGTAATTAAAATTATTTAAAAAAATGTCAAGTGTTATTAGTATGTCCAAAGATGACGTTTTGATAAAGTATTGCACTGTACCTACGGAACACCCTGTAAATATGCAGTGTCGATATCGAAAAGGCCTCCGTCCCTTATCACGGTACTGTCCAGTAAAACGTCGTTATAAAATTAATTAACAATAAACCACTGGTGAACTATTCCCAAACTAACTTGCTAAAACTCCAGAGCGGGTTAAACCGAGTACAAACCTCATTAGTCCTAAATATTTAACAGATTATCGCCGTATTAACACAGTACACCTATATTTTCAGCGTTTAGATAACCTGGAACTCTATTAATATTATGGAAAGACAGAATAATGCGCTACCACTGAATTGGAAATTGGGATTACGCCGCAACTATATATAGGTCGAAGCTAGCCTGCATCTGTGCTTAATCCTGGATCAGGATGCCACCGTATTGCTCGTAGCAATAAAGCGGAGGACAACGTGGAAATAAAAGCACACCCTCTGGAAAATAACAGCCATTAAGGGCTTGTTCACCCGAGGCGATTTCGAGAGTTTTGTTTTTTTTTCTGTGATATTATTTTAGTTATGAAAGTAGCTGCGTTTGCTTCAGAACACAATGTAAGGATGGGCAATGCAAGGTACATGAAAAAAAAATATATTAAACGTTTACAACTGCTCCAATACTATTGACTACGTTCCAATGTATTCACTTATTGGAATTCTGCATACAGGGTGTCCCATTAATATTGCGAAAAAAATCAGGGGGAGTTTCCTTGACCAAAAATAAGAAAGAAAATTCCTATAAACTTATGTCCGAAAATGCTTCGTTTCGGAGATACAGGGTGTTGAAATTTAGAGAAAATACAAGGTTTTTACTAATATCTGGAGAACCCTAATTCCGATTTTTTTGAAATTTGGTGTGTTTGTTTATAAAAACGATAGACGTCTTCTGACGTAATTTCATTTATTTTATCTATTCCAGCGGGTCCGGGGACTCACTCCTGTTGATATTAATAAGTAAACATATTAGACGTCACTGCTTTTTCTTAGGAGTCATATGTGTTTCTAATTATGCGGTAAAAAATACATACTTTTTTGTCTCTTTACTTTTTTTGATATCTTGCTTCGTTTTCGAGCAGAAAATTAATATCCATTTATAAGCACATCCTTAAGGGAAGTAGAAACAAAAATAGAAATTAGGGTTCTCCAGATATTAGTATAAACCTTGTATTTTCTGTAAATTTCAACACCCTGTATCTCCGAAACGAAGCATTTTCGGACATAAGTTTATAGGAATTTTCTTTCTTAATTTTGGTCAAGGAAACTCCCCCCTTTTTTCGCTTCGCAATATTAATGGGACACCCTTATATTGCCTTCTTTTTTCTATTTATATCGTTTAATAAGTTAACTTTATTCAAATCTGCAACAAGACTGTAGAAAAAATTAACTGTACAATAGACGTCAATAATTTTCAATGCATGCTGCAATATTTACTGCTATCCACGTATCGAATGTGAAGGAGAACAGATTGGCACTGTTACCATCACGATTGCATTATCTCGATGGTCAGATATGAAAGGTCAAAGTGCGCAATTTCCGGTATGGTAATTTACTGGCGCCTGTTCCAACACCACGTTTGTCCAGGCCTACTAAGTGCCGTCCAGTGTGATGACGCTGCGGTGGCGCCACAATCGCCTCTAAGCAAAATAATGGTAATTTTTCGAAAAAGTGGCAAGAGAAACATTTTTTCTTCAACTGGGTAACAGTTGCCAGTATTATTTGAAACAGGTCCAGAAGATGACTGCGTCATATGTAAATCGTTATATATTTAATGAAAATATGTAAAAAATCACACGTTCCGTCTGTTTAAGGATAAAATTTCGTCCTACATTACGGAATTTTTGTTCTGCATGGCCATCACGTATTCCATTACGTTTGCCTAGAAATGGACCTTTTAAATTTAATGAAGCATTCATTTAATTAACTTCAATCGAGGGATAATTTATTTTTGGCTGTTCATTTGTTTCCTTGCCAGAAAGTGGTAGTGGAAAAAATAACAGGAACAAATTGGCGATAATTAAAAAGAGATGTTTGTGTTCTGACTTGAATAAAAATTCAGTCATACTGTCACTGTCATTCAGAGAAATTCTATTATTTATATTCTTCGACTTAGAAGTATCTTTTATAGCATTAAAATAGGAATTGGAAAATACCTACCCCTTTTATTATTCTAATATCCCACATTACCATTGAAACTCGGTGTCCCGGACGAATATATAAAAATAGAGACGCGAAAAATGCACTTCCTTTTCCCATGCAGTAAAATTTGTTTCACATAAGACTCCGCATCGGATATTTATTTACGATATCGCCGCTTTATTTATTGGGATGTCTTTTATCTAACCGTCACATCCCTGCCAGGACTTCGGGGCTTTTGTAAATATTCGACACTGCAGCAGTATAATGCGTCCTTTTGTTTGGCTGCAGTAAATTCCTTACTCGGTTCGACTATCGTTTTGTGATAAAAACAGGACAAAAGCGAAGAAAAGCAGAGATATTGCAAACGTAACATTTCTCACTCAATTCACCTTTAAAACAACCGAAATTTAAAAATAACTTCCCCATTAGCTCGCTCAATAAACCTGTTCTTCTTACGAATATTTCCTCGATATGTCACAGCTTATAACTGTCAGATGTTTGCAGAGAAATATTGGCGGCGTGGTAGTCTTAAAAAAATATTTTACCAGCGACATCAGCTTTATTAGATTGTCGTTTTGTTCCCCCAGTGCGAAGTAATAGATTTATATGGAACTGAACGGTCTAACATTGTTACGAAGATTTGTATAAGACGTTGTTAGCTATATACAACGTGATTTGCTCGGAAAATCGATAACAACGCATGTATTGTGTTGGTTTCTTATTTTAAAATAACACAGTAATGCAATAATTATGCAAAAAAACATATAACCGAATCAAATCAAGAAGATTTATGTGGAATTAAGAAGTTGCTAGAGGCAATACTTCATTACGTCCAATTTAAGTTCAGATTTATGAACAGTAGTTCCCGTCACATTTGTGTGATGTCTTAAACAATCATCAAAACAAACACGCCCCCAGGCGCCTAATATGGAAATTAGTCACTTAATACCGCTTAAAAGTGGTAGTAAGAAGAAGAGGCTGCTTTCTAATGCCTGTAGTTTGAGCAATCTAACAGTTGAAGTGCGCATTCTTCGTGCTCCAACCCCTCTGGAGGAAACCATTAATAAAGTTTAATAGCTCTTGTAGATAGTTAAGCGGGAAATATGCGAAACTTCTTGCGGATTAATTCAATTTACGTCAGACGTAGGGTGTGTGATTTATCCTTTCGGACGTTTTGAGGAATGAGATAATAAATAACTTTGTTTGTTCAGCATTGTTATTGCTTGTTTCCAGGTGTTGGATTAAAGACTCGAGGTTCGAAATAATACATCAGATCCCTGTGGCGGCCACCATACTCCTCAACCTGTTCTTCCTCATCAATATAGTGAGGGTGGTCGTCGTGAAGCTGAGAAGGGGCCCCGCTAACGATGGACATGGATCGGGAGCTTCCAGGTCATCATTGCAAGCTTTGAGGTAAGGGGTTGCTGATATAAAACAATTTTTACATGAAAAAACGCGTTTATTCGCCGGTTTTGTAATAAAGGTTAGGGTTAGCTTTGGGGCATACAACTAACGAATTTTTTTATTATCAGTACAACAAAACAAAATGTTATTTTCTACATCGCTGTACTTGGAGATAAAGCATATATTAATAATACAATTTCAATATGCTGGTATTTTTACAAACTAGCAGCACCTGTCAAAAGTTTAAAATCTTTCCTTTTTTATGAACTTTATTTTCCTACAAACGTACTAGATCAAATTCTGCATTTTCACCGTGTAAAAAAAGTTTGGGAACTCCTGATCTCTGCGAAGGCGAAATTGGGCTCGTTTTCCGCCGGTTTAATAAAATCTCCGTTATTTACATAAACATATGGATCTGCGCAAGCATCGTGAACAAAACCAATTTTCTCGGCGCTATCCCTGATATACAGGGTAGCCCATCGAAAACGTACCGCAAGGCATTACAGGGTAGTAAAGAACTTTTCGGCAAAATCCAAAAACAGGTCAAATTTGTTTCTGAGGGGGACAACTTTTGGCTCAAAAAGCATACCAAAATCTTCAACCCCCTAAGTGGGGGTGCTATCCCCTAAATTTTTTCAAATGGGAATGGGGGTCAAGTGGGGGGTCATTAGAAAGGGCTTTTAATTCTCTATACATCGATTCTTACTTTTTGAAAATCGATTCATTATTTTAGAAAATATGCAGCTTTGAAAATACGAACAATATTTTTGACGAGAAATGCGAAAATCGATTTAATTTTACTTCAAAACTTACGGTATTAGTCAAGTAAATGCTGAAAATGTTGTCCGCCAACTTGCATACAATGATACAGGTTGTCTTCAAACCGTTGTCGAACATTCTGGAGCACTTGCGGTGTTACTTCGCGACATACATTAATGATTCGTCCTCGCAGATCTTCCAAGGTATCAGGTGGAGTGCTGTAAACTTTGCTTTTAATGTGCCCCCAGAGAAAGAAATCTAAAGGATTTAAGTCGGGTGACCGAGGGGGCCACTCAATTGCACCTCTTCGTCCTATCCAGCGTCCTGGAAACGTCTCATTTAGGTAATTGCGCACATTGAGCGAGTAATGTGGAGGAGCTCCGTCTTGCTGGAAAATCAGTTCGTGTTCATTGTAAGCAGGGTCGTCCTCTATGATATTTGTTAGAGCTGGGTCGATGACATTTTGTAGTAAATCCAAGTACATATCGCCTGTCAAATTTCCAGGAAGGAAAAAAGGACCTACAATGGAATTTCCAAAAATACCTGCCCATACATTCAACTTCTGGGGGTGTTGGGAGTGTGTCTCATGGAAAATCCTTGGATTGGTATCAGCCCAGTAACGACAATTATGGCGATTCACTAAACCATTCAAGAAGAACGTACACTCGTCCGAAAAACACACATTAAAGAGGAAATTATCGTTTATCGCTCGTTCAGTCATTATTTCGCAAAATTGCAAACGACGATCAAAATCGTCTTCATTTAGCTCTTGCACTAGCCGAATCTTATAAGGATGGAATTTGTATTTTTTTAATATTCGTTGGACACTTGTACGACTCACTCCTGTCGCAGTAGCCAATTGCATTGTACTCAGCGTACTATCCATTGCCACTTGCCCCAATACCGCTATTTCCGTAGGTTCATTTAGTACCGGATTTTCAACCTGCCTCTTTTTGTTATGAACGGAGCCAGTTTCGCGAAATTTGGCCACCAATTCGCGAACAATTTTTCCAGACGCATGTTTCTCAGGATGCCGTTGGTTGAACAGTTCGGCGACCCGATTTCCGCATTCATTGTTTTTGAAAAAAAGCTCAATAATTTCTACTCTTTCTGGAATTGAGTACACCATAATTAATCAATTTAAAAGACTCGGCAGTATTGGTACTCTTCAACTACAAGTCACAAGACAGTTATCTAGCAACTTCTTGTGGCCTATCTAAATACGAAACAAAAAGCGGACAATTTTTTGCTCACCAAAATCAGGCTAAAGAATTCGCAAATCAAAAAAAAAAACAGCGAATTCTTTTGAAGGAATTTACCAAGCTAATACCGTAAGTTTTGAAGTAAAATTAAATCGATTTTCGCATTTCTCGTCAAAAATATTGTTCGTATTTTCAAAGCTGCATATTTTCTAAAATAATGGATCGATTTTCAAAAAGTAAGAATCGATGTATAGAGAATTAAAAGCCCTTTCTAATGACCCCCCACTTGACCCCCATTCCCATTTAAAAAAAATTGGGGGATGGCACCCCCACTTAGGGGGTTGAAGATTTTGCTATGCTTTTTGCGCCAAAAGTTGTCCCCCTCAGAAGCAAACTTTACCTGTTTTTGGATTTTGCCGAAAAGTTCATTGCTACCCTGCAATGCCTTGAGGTACGTTTTCGATGGGCTACCCTGTGTATACACACGACAACGGACGGAATAAACAGACGCATCGCACCCACAAGTTCAGATACATGAACAACAATGAGCCAACGGCCTTGCGGAAACGTAATAGAATATCGGATCGAGATTTCTGGATAGGGAACTATATATTAGGGACCAAGGAAAAAACGCTGCTGAAATTATAATTCCTCATTGAGCAGAAATTGGTGGATATAATAGAGAATGCGTTTGATCGCAATTAAAATTATATTTTGAAGAAGAATAAAACATTAACTGGTAAAATTTTGTTTACTGTATTTGTACCAAGAACAAACGCTACCTCAGTTTCTGGAGGATGTACCATTGGCAACAAGAAATGCAATGTGGTTTATGCACGATGGTGCACCAGTGCGGTTGGTCGTGAGTTTTTAACTGGTTTGGTCGATGTGGACCTCACTTATAGCCTGCTCGATCCCAGGACTTAAACCCCGTGGATTATTTCCTATGGGGCCATCCAAAGTCATTAGTTTATACTATTCCAGTAGAAGATTTTAAAAATCGGATAATTGCTGAGTGTAATTCAATAAGAAACAATCCTGGTGTTTTTGATATACTTCGGCAGCTAATAGGGAGAAGATTGAATTCTTGCATCCTAGTTGGAGGTAGTTATTTTTAACGGTTCTTGTAGAAGTAGCTTTACATGTATATTTGTTACGATGTCAATTATTGGAACCTGTAAATCTTAGAGCACAGGGCCGTATGCACTTCTCCTGAAATTTCTTCTTATGCTTTGACCATGATGTGTCTCGTAATTTATACTCGAATAGCAATTCGGTGAGTCCGAAACTAGTCTACCTGGTGTAGAATATACGGCGGCGCGCTGGTCATCAAAGCAAACCTATATTGGTCCACTAGGTCGTAAATAATTTTTTTGTATGGTACACGGGTTCACTTAGCTTTGCCAGTGCCGTGCAGAGCATTGCTTGGCGGGGTATGTTGTTGGTATAATACGTATTATTATTTATTAGTTGATATTATTATTTGTTCGTATCGTAACCAATAAAGGGTAATAGTTATTAAAATAAATGTTATATGTAATTATCTAGTAATTTAGCGTGGCTCTCTGAGGAATCTTTGAAGCGGAGGATAATGAAATAACTCGAAGTGTCAAAACAAACTCAGAGTTTAAAAACAAAGATTTATACGTAAGAAGTCAACGTATTATATTAAATATATATGAATGTTTGAAAATTGAAAATAGTGAACAATGCGATAAAAAAGTTAGGAAACGGATTAACTAAGATATCCAAAAAAGGCCAATTTATTGCGTAATTAGAGAAGGATTGTCACGGTACAAAGAGGAAACGGAAAAATAGAAAATTAAAGAAAATTGACGATTTTACCAGATGTACTACGGCGCACAATTTATAATATGTATAAAAATATATAAAGAAAATAAAGTTCCTACTTTAAACATGATTCGAGATAAATTATAATTATAAATCTTTAGATATTTTACGACATGCTTTATTTCAATGCGATTTTAAACATAAAAAACTTGACAATCGTATGGTAATTATATGGTAATATAGCTTGGAATGTAGTATATCTAGACGAGACAGGGCTAAATTTTCCTGGACGTCTATGGATTCCGTAGAATTTATGAGTTAAATGTTTTTATGCGGTTCCAATTGAGATCGTAACAACTATAATTTTCGGTAATAAAATGTTGTTATTGTCGAAAATGTTTCTCGCCTTGAATCTTCGAAAAAAAGCGGCTTTTCAAAAGCTATCTATATTCTTAGAATAGTCTAGGGAATAATCCGTTGAATTTTTGCCGTATCTTTAATAAACGCCCTGTAGAATAATGTTTTTGAAAGAAAACTTACTTTCCCTCTTTTTAAAATCTATACTGACCTTTTACAAATATTTTTATTTAGCTCACTGTTACAAGTATCTAGTTCGGCTGTTATAATTAATTTGGTTCGTCCATCTTGATTTGTCTGGTATTTTCCAATGCTGGCAAGACGATAAGCATAACTTCGTAATGGTGTACCTAATGTGAATTGTTTAATTCTTATCTGAAGCGTCAATCTAACTTGCCTTTTTTGACAGCTCTCTGGGAGATAATCTTCCTCCAGGTTTTTTTCTTTTCTGCTAAATTTCTTAATCGATTTGATCATTTCCCTTGGGTTGTAAAAGGTATGTATCTCAGGTAAACTTGATTGTTTATTATTTTTTACTTGGTTATAACCTCACTACTTTGACGTTTTTATGATGATTTTGCAATTTAATCAAGTTGACTTTCTTTTTGTATTAGAGAAATGTTTGTCTTTATAGCTTAACTTCACTTATTTTGGGAATTTCCGTCAGTTCTTAAATTAATATCAAGGACTTTTCTGGGAACTTCCTAGAACTTCCTTATTAAAAAATTTCATAGTTTTTATGTCATGTAATTTTTACTGAAATTATGTATTGAAAACCCAATTTCATCTTCTTAATCTGAAAATTTTGGTCAGTATATACTGTGTTGAGAAATTTTGATAATTCATTACACCGAATTTTGGTAAAAATTTAAATTTAATTGTCTGTTTCTCCTATATTTCTGTTATAATTTCGGAGGTTCTGTAGCTCTGCATAGAGGAGCCGCCTCTGATTAAGATATCGTCAATTTTCACTTGTCAACATTGACGTACATGATGTCATTATCCAATCGTACACCCCGCCTAGGTCGTGAAAAGAGCATTAAATGCGATATACCGTACAGCGGCGGAATACAAATGGCCACCTGCCATGAAAATATCCAGTGTGGGGAAATTTCATGACACAACCCATATTACCAGGATAAAATACTATGTAACCGGAACGGGGCCTATTAATTTCCTGCTGCTTCGTACCTTTTTCCGCTGAAATAAACGCGGCGCCTTTAATTAGGAGATACAATCTTTTTATGCGGTCGCCTCATCTGCATTTCGGAATACTTAAATGCGAGTAATAGTCCAGACGAGACTGTGTCTGTTTCAAAGAGTCCATATTTGGGTGAATCGTATATCCACGGAGATTTTTGGCTTTAAAATTTCACTAGAAATGAAAATTTTTCTATGCGCATAAAAAAAACGTGAGCTTAACTTTTGGCGACACAATATGTTAAAAAAATGCGAAAAATGTCATATTTTTCTTCCTATTTAATTATGTATCTTTTCAAGAGTTGATTTTAGACGAAAATGGAAGAGGAAAATGTTTGTAATTAAATTTTGCAAAATATGACTAGTTACAAATCGAATGGTCAAATTTTTGTACTATAATTTTGTATTTTTGTAATATAATGAGTTAATTTCTCATTTGCTTATATTTTAAACAGTAAATGATGATTAAATTAATAATTAATTAATTACTAGTTTTCGACATATTTTGAAAGTAATTGTTGTTATGTTAATAAACAATTTTAGAATATTTAAATAAATTTGTTTTCGATCTTTGATAAACAGTATATAAGTTTATGCGCTTACCTTTGATACAATAAAAAAATAAAGTTGATAATTAAAGGAAGTTTAAAGATAAATAATTATCGGACTGTTTAAAGACCAATAATTATTAACGATAGGCATTTGAAAATACGCTAATTGGTTTTTTTTAAATCGCGAGACATCGATTTAAAAAAAAAATTATCAAAATCGGACCTCTAGAAGCTGAGATATTAAAAATTTTTAAGCGCGTCGCGCTCGCCGATTCAATTTCGAGCAGGCTGAAGCGGCCGCGCTCTCTGCTTTCCCCACCACCACCACCCTACGGTTTTCTTTAATTTCTCGCTTGCATAAATAACTTTAAACGCGTTTTAAAGTAGGTTACCACTGAAGAAGAGTATTGCAAACTTAGACCTGGTAAGTACTCGGAATACCAAAGGTATTTTTCGTAAAATTAGCCCGGATGTCCCGGTACATTTAGTGTAAATGACGGTTAACTTTGGTCGGCTATAACTACGTAACTAATTGACCAATGGATCTGTTTTTTTTAAAGAAGCGTCTTTCCAATAACTTTTAAAACCTGCTTTAAAAAATTTGATTTGATTGAATATTCATAATGTTATTCTAATTGTTTATAAGTACAAAAATTCGACCAATGTTTACACAAGCGCCAGAGCTCTATTAATTAAGGGATTCGAATTTTTCAAAAAGCGTTTGAAAGTTTGAGAGCCCTTCTATATGTGATTAAATTTTCAAGTATCAAAGGGTCTTGGTTTTTGCTGTACAAAATTTTGAAAATTTGCAAATTTTTTTTCAAATTGGATTGCAACATTATTATGCAAAATCTATCGAACCGATTTTGCTGAAATTTGGTGTGATGATTCTACATAACATCAACTTTTCTTGAGCCAAGTATGAAGGTCCTATACCCAACTTGAAGACCCCAAAAGAATTCCCTAAAAAGTAATGTTTTTTAACCCCATTTTTGACGATTTTTTCGATTTTTACAATAATAATCATGATTCATTCGATTTGTAACTAGTCATATTTTAATTACAAACATTTTTGTCCGCTTCCATATTCGCCTACAATCAAACTCTTGAAAAGATATACATTTAAATAGGAATTCGAATTTTTTTACATATTGTGCCGTCAAAAGTTAGGCCCACGTTTTTTTATGCGCATAGAAAAATTTTTGTATCTAGTGATATTTGAAAGCCAAAAAGCCAAAAATCTCCGTGGATATACGATTCGCCCAAACCAAAACAGATAACGCCTAGTCTATAATTACGCTTTTTGTCATTTTTCAAAAGTACGACAAGAAACAAAATAACCCAGATGATCATTTTCAATTTTACTTTCTTACGTAAAGAATGTTTTTATTTCGAATGAATTTCGCTAAACTTAGCAAAAGAAATTGATTTAAAATATTTTCAAGTTTGTAACTTCACCGCTAGGGGGCGCAACTGCTATAGTATTACAGAAAATTGTCGTTTTTTTTGTTATTACCATAGCAACGCCAGTATGAAGGACGCCATCTTGAAATTTTTATATTGTCGTAACGTCTAAATGTCTTAATCGATTTCAAAAAACGACGGCTCACTTTAAAGAACTATTAATAAAATTTATATTTATGATATAGGAATAAAAATATTATTTTCCTACGCAACTGTAGACGACGCTAATTAGGGAAGTTTTGTAATTGTCTCCGTTTACTAAAAAAAATAAATGCAACGATAGACCATTCACTAAGGAAAACAAATACACAAACCGGAGGTAATTTTCGCGTGACCAACCTGTATTACGATTTTTTTTTTCTTAGAATATTATATATTTTTTTATAATATTTCCACCGGGAGCGAATCTTTGCCGAAAACACCGCGCTGAAAACTTTCCAATTCACTCCCTTGTCATTGTTGCAGGGCGACGCTGCTTCTGGTGCCCCTTCTGGGGCTGAACTTCCTGCTCACCCCGTTCCGGCCAGAGAAGGGCGGCCTCTGGGAATACTTCTACGATTTGCTGTCCGCCATTACGACGTCTTTCCAGGTAAGCGCTAAAATTGTTCGTTCCTGCAATTATACCGACTAAGATAGACGATTTAGTTTCCTGATTTCGTCGAATCTCCGCCGTTGAGACGTAACGTTAAAATAAGTATCTTGAAACCATGTGCAGAATGGGATCAGCTTGGGGGATACGGCGAGTTAGATCCAGTAGCGGTTCGTGGTTTTGAAATCAAACGGTGTAAACGCTGATCCGTGCTGCCAGATGCTCGAATCCTTTTTGTGTTCAGCAGCTTCCACCCCTTGATCCTGCCGCTTGTTTTCAACACTCTCACAAATTATTCACCAATACTTGTTCATTCAAATTCTTCTGAAAAACTGGGGTTTCTGTTATAAACAAAATGAACGTGCATCAGTATTAGGTAATACATTCTAAATTTTATAAAATTAATTACTTTTCCAAGGTGTGTGTTATTTTAACAAAGTACTTATATTTCAAAAAAGCACGGAAACACAAATTATACTTTGAGAAAAAGGCTCACATATCTATAACAAATGAAATATAAAATGTACAAGTGTACAAAATAATCTTTTCGAAAATTGTCATCAAAAATAGTCATTTTTGTTAAATTTTCAGTTGACAAAGTAAGTCTTTTTTGTCACCTACCTGCAAAATACTTTTATGTTCAAGAACGCCAGTCTTTTTCGTTCTGGAACATAAAACAAATGTCGTTTAATGGTGGTAATATCGGCCCCTGCGTCGGATCAAGCGAATTGAAATAAGTTACTTTTTCTTTTAGCGCATTCCTTATTTTGTTGACGCCAATTACTTGGTTAACACATTTTTCCCTGACATATTTCACAAAAAATCTTCGACTTTTAGTAACTGTCAGATGTAAAGCACGGTATTTGCGGTATATCTTCATTTGGTCAGGACTTGAAATCACAAAACATCTCGGAGTACGAGTTTTGGAATCGGGAATTCTTATAACAATAATTAAATCTTTGTCTTCTATATTATCGATCGTTATCTCTAGTAGCTCATCTCTTTTCAAAGCTCCACAAATACCAATTATTAAAATGACCTGAAAAGTTGTCCAAAATTTGTTAAATGGATCGATTTATATTAATTTAAATTGCCTTTTCTAGCAGAAATCTTAGTAGATGTGGTAATTCAGGTGCTTCTTGTAAAAATTTCTCAATTTCCTCTTTCGTTAAAACTCTGGACTTTTTCGGACGGTATCAAACTGATTTGCTTTTCAAATATTTTTTTGGTATTCAGTATACTTCTTAAACATGGAAAATACTGCCCACAACGTCGAAGGTTTAAATTTATTAATTTTGTGTTCGAAATATGCCAGTATTACCGCTTCGGACACTTTTTGAATTTTCTTCCAACAACACCACTCTTTGAATTCGTTGTAGGAAATCTTTTCAGTCTCGATGATTTTTTGGGGATTAATTGTGAAACAGCACTTTATGCAGCTTCCAATACTTCCCCTGGTAAATGCTCGTCTTTACTTTCCGAGCTCATTTTGAATTAAACACTTTTAGAATATGAATTGTATTATGATAAGAATTATGATGTATAATTATGACACTACTTTTTCAAACAACTAATTTTTATTGCTTGTTAGGTTGCTGTCGTTATGATAGTCACCGCGTCTAAACCGTCTTGATTCAAACACGGTTCAAACGATTCCAAATATAAATTAAATTGTATAACAATAGGCATGGTGACAGATTTTGAAAAATTGTTCTATGATGTTCGGAAGTATTTACTATTTCCAAAAAATATCTTATTTCTGTAGAAAATAAAAGGTTGTTCATGTTTCATGTCATCTTCATCAGTCGATACGAGTTTTTTTTTAAATGTGTCGCAGGACTGTTCTTTGTATGTCAGCACCAATTTATGCATGGATAAACTTTTCATCACAAACATAGTCTTTTTGATATTTTATTAACTCGCAGCTGTCGAGCTATTATTTTCTTTCCTTCGTTTAGAAACTTTTCAAGTACCTAACGTTTCCTGGTTATGGTTTTGGTAACACAAAACTAAGCAACTGACAGTTGGGAAACACAAAATATTTAAACGAAGATAAATACTGCGGATATTGTCGAAGTACAAATGACACAAAATGGCATTTACATAGATGTGACGTAATTCGCTCTGATTGTTGTTCAACCTATCATGGCGGTTTGCTGTATTTTGTAGTTTTATTTTATCAAAATTTCATCAATCTCCCTCATAATATAAAAATAAATTCGTTTTTTTCATTTCATTAGATAAATACATAATTTTAGTGATTCTTAGTTACTGTCATCATGCCTATTGCCTTATTTTATTGCAGTTTTCGAATATTGTTTGCATCTCGAACGCGAAATGGTACTTTTGCGTTCTAGATACAAAAATAACAAAATTATAAAAAAAACGTGGATATGTTAAAAAAAACTTAGACGCTAAATGATGTTTTATTTGTTTGGATGTTGCGTCAACGCCAATCTATCTAGTAAATGCTATGTTTACAATTAAATACACCCTACTTATTAAGGACTCCGAGCGACAGCATTAATTAAAGGTAAACAATCTGTATTCAGTTTTTTTTTCGATTTGTTTTGTCGGCATGCCGGAAACATTAATTCTGAGATTTAGCGGATTTGTCAACTGTAGGGATATTTGATTTCGATAACGAACGCAATATCATATTCTTTTATAATGCGATTACGATTAAATGAATTACATAAACAGCGCAAATCGTTATAATATCCAATAAAATATGTATACAACCAGTCTCGAGATTTAACACTGCCAGAACTTGCGTCAAATTTTTGATGCCTTTAACAATGAAACAAAAACTCGTCAAACTAAAAAGTTAACGTATATAATTAAAGTAATAATTAAAAAAAATAAGTCGTTTATTGATTTAACTAAATCTGTTACAATTAGCAACAGCCAAACAATTATTATTTGGCAACCCCAAACTAGATTTACTTAAATAATAATTCAAATTAATTTGATAAATTGGCCGTAAGGAATCCAGGTGCAATATTAATAGTACAGGCCCCCCCTGGAAAGTTGATTAGGTACCACATACTTTATAACTCCTGAGGAGCTTCGTTTTGACGCGTCTACCACATTTTTCCTCTGCGACTTTTCTTCTTTTTCTTTCTACTTTCTTTCTTTCTTTTCTTCTTTTCCACTCGGAAAAGTCCAAAAACATGGCAATTTCCCGGGGTCTTGAATACTCAAGACCACATCTTTTATTTTTAGCTTAAGTAACTGGAAATTTTGTCGCAAATGCCGATTTAAATTTGTCCGACAGAAATTCTTCCGACATTGACGTGTCTACCGGTCGAAACATGCCAAAATAACAGGGTATTGAAAATCAATTACCACATAGGTAATTTTTAGTAAAATTAATAGTAAATAATTAATTCAGTCAAAAAATATTGTTGTCCTACAAATTTCAAGCCGCGTTTTTTCAGACCGACCGACAGCTGGAAACCGGAATTTTCACGGGGTATGAAAAATCGATTACCACATATCTAATTTTCATTTTTTCCACTTTTAAATTTACTGTACAAAATAGTGATATAAGTGTCCGACGATTTAATGTCCGCAAATTATTTAAAAATCAATAAATCAATAA
>NW_019416541.1:224799-233931 GCF_000390285.2 Anoplophora glabripennis | reverse complement strand
GATAACACGAGGTACTAAGCTGTCCAGCAATACGAAATTCAGTTGGTATCTGGAATTGGACCGTGTTTGAGTGTTTTTTGCGTACCGCTATTTCCTTTTCTTGAGGTGTTTCCAGCGAGTGCGTAGATTCGAAGGTGTCGTGTGTGCATCGAAAATGGTGGTGGACATTTTGAGCATATATTGTAGTTTGTTTTGTACTTGTGCGTTTAAAAATTGCTTAATTTTGCTTTTTGGTAAGTCCCTAAATTATTTTTAATATGTATGATTATTTGGACGACGTGAATCTTTGGGTACTTTAATTACATATTTTCATAATTTAATTATAAGTTAACTTCCTGTTTTAAGAGATTCATATTTACTAAAATTCGAGCTAAAATTTAACCACAACACTATCTTCGTACTACAAAATCGATGCATTCTATTTTATTTACTTAAAAACTGGAAAACAATTGTCTTGAAATTTACTAAATGTTTCACAATAATAGTTGTTTACATTTTTTCCGTAGGACAAGTCTACCGCGTGTACATCAACCGTGTAGCGCTGTAGTCACGTCGCGTCATGATGAAACTCCCCAATATTAATACTCGCTGTATTTTGAAAACTGTTAATATTACGCCCCCGTAATATACAACTTTTTTCTTCATTTATGATTACTCTATTTCATGCTGAAATAATAGCAGTCAAACTTCTTACACCCTGTATATGAACAAAAAAAATCGATCTTGAAAATGGTTTATTGTGTGAAGACCTTTTTTTATTAAAAATATGACAGTAAATTAAACGCACCTATAATTTTTTTTTAAAATTCAATGTCGTACTTTTTCTGAAGGTTTTAATGACAAAGCTCCCCTGAATTTCCGCCCCTGGTTGACAGATTTAATTAGGAATATACCTAATTATTACCTTTAATTAGTTACATCATTTCCCCAAGTTTCGTAAATCTACGTCAAACAACTTTAGAGATAATTGAAAAAAATATGATAGTTTTCAAAAACTTTAACGGCCTCTATCTTGGATGCCAGTAACTTTCAGGCCCTGATTTATTAAGGCTTTCGGGGTCTAAAATGACCCAAGGAATCACCCCTTTAATTTATGACATAGACCCTGTATGAAGATTTTTGTAACCCTCTAGAACTGTACGCCCATGGAGTAACATTCTCCACTCACCTTACCAGTCGCACGGATCTATACTATTTTAACACTGGAAATGGAAGGTATTTTTTGTGCACAACCCTCTTCTCGGATAGGTTGCGATTAAATCTCAATTTTTTTATCACGACAAAAACGTGATCCTTCACGTGCCTCGAACTTTCCTCTTTTGTTCGGTGGCTACTGGGCACAGCTGCGACTTTTTACATTTTCTTAAAAATATACCACGAGACGATCATTAATTTCACCAGATACTTTTGCGTTGAAATTACGTAATAAAGTAGACACGAAAAAAAATATTCAAACTTCAGCCACCTGGCCAACTTTGTTGTAATTTGGGGATGCAATATCCTTATAATCCATAATTGGGCCAATCGACGGAGGATATTAAATTTGGTGACCAAAAGACACAGTTCTGAAAGAAAAAAGAAGGGCTGGATGGTAATAGGGCGAGGGTGGATAAAAAGAAAAGGTCAATTAACATCGGAAGAACCAGATGGGGCCTTTCTAAGCAGAGAAAGAGGATTTCCGCGTAATTAAAACGATATCCGTAGGGTTTTACGGCGAGGGAAATAAGGCCATTTTTTTTATCTGTTTGCAAGGGGTTTATAAGGAGTGTTGAATTATGGATCACGACGTAGAGACTGGTATACATAAATTGGATAATTGTCGGTATTAATTTATTTAAAGGTATTTTTCTTTTCAATGTTCATTTGCTGATGTATTGGACAATCGCTTTTATCTAAATTTCGGTTGGATTTGTAGATTGTGGGGTAGCAAAGCAGTTTTAAAAAAATTCATTTAGCTGGAGGAACAAAAAAGAACTTCTGTAGTTTTTTTAGCTTTCAATAAAATAGTCCAAGCATTGTAAAGAAGTGCTTACAGAAATTATGACCTGGAAAAAAATATATAATATATAACCGTATAGGAAATTAAATTTTAAATTGAGTTTCTTCTTCTTTAAACTCGATCCAAAATGGCGAACATGTCCAAAAAAATTCGAAAAGGTTCAAAATACGGTTTTTTTTAGATAACTAAAAAACTATAGCTTGTAACTATAGAGAGTTGTAGGTTTTAAAAAGATCTATCGACTAACTTTTTATATGTATGGATTGCTTTGTTACTTTTCGAGATATATTGAAAAAATCGTTTAAAATCCTTTTTTTTTCTCTTCTTTTATAACTAGTTTACATTTATGTTCCCATACTTGGTATTTACTGCAAGCATAGCCCGCGGCAAGCCAAAAAAGTACATTTTTTAAAAATTTAAAAATACCTATTAATTATTTTTTTAGATATATCGATTTTTTTGAAAAAAAAAGACGCTCTCGAAAATTGGCTAGATCTTCTCAGCGGATGGCTCTACAGTAACGATTTTCGGTTTATTTTCTTCATAAAGAGTTGTATTTCTATGCTATTAAAAAATTTTGACGATTTTACTACTTTTAAGGATCAAAAAATGACGTGTTTTTTATTTTCAATTTTTACTTTATGACAACAATTGTTACAGAAAGAAAATATTGACATTTTTTCACGAATTAAAAAAAAAAATTTTCCATGACCCTCTGGAGCCAAGGTAATTTTTTGTTTAAAAAGTGTCAAACAAACTATTCAACTGGAGTGAAAAAGACAATTTTAGGGATTACATAACCTTTATCGTCAATATACAAACTGAATGTAGCTACATCATTCCGCTTAATGAATTAAAATAAAAAGGGATAAAAATTGTTGTGGAAGACATGAAAAAGTCAGGGATTGATTTTGTTGAATGAGTGGACGTTATTTGGGTCACTTACCTTATTCGGCAATTTCCTAATAGTCTCATTTGTTCCCTGCGTAACGGAATAAAGCTAATCGCCCAGAAGATTGTCCAGATTGAACCGAATCATGAAAGTAAGGATAAGTCGGGTTAATTCGTCATTCCATTGACCGGTCCCATCTGACGAAGCCTAGTTTGCCTATCTCTCACTCGCCAGAAACAACGCCCGTTTCTCGTGAGCGCCGTAAAACTTCGGACTTTTCCCCACCCAAATTGACGATTATTAGCCGGATAAAANTTTAAGTTCATTTGCTATACGCTACGCCCTACGTCCAAATTTTCAGAACCAACTTGACCACGTTTTTATTTGAACGCTCGTTATATCGATTTTTTGAAAAAAAAAGACGCTCTCGAAAATTGGCTAGATCTTCTCAGCGGATGGCTCTACAGTAACGATTTTCAGTTTATTTTCTTCATAAAGAGTTGTATTTCCATGCTATTAAAAAATTTTGACGATTTTACTAATTTTAAGGATCAAAAAATGACTTTTTTTCCAATTTTTACTTTATGACAACAATTGTTATAGAAAATATTGAAATTTTTTCACGAATTAAAATGTTTTTCGATGACCACATATCTATGACCCTGTGGAGCCGAGGTAATTTTTTGTTTAAAAAGTGTCAAACAAACTATTTAACTGGAGTGAAAAAGACAATTTTTAGTAAACAATGTCCTCTGAGTTTGTCTTGCTGTCAGGAATTTTAGGGATCACATAACCTTTATCGTCAATATACAAACTGAATGTAGCTACATCATTCCGCTTAATGAATTAGAATAAAAAGAGATAAAAATTGTTGTGGAAGACATGAAAAAGTCAGGGATTGTGATTTTGTTGAATGAGTGGACGTTATTTGGGTCACTTACCTTATTCGGCAATTTCCTAATAGTCTCATTTGTTCCCTGCGTAACGGAATAAAGCTAATCGCCCAGAAGATTGTCCAGATTGAACCGAATCATGAAAGTAAGGATAAGTCGGGTTAATTCGTCATTCCATTGACCGGTCCCATCTGACGAAGCCTAGTTTGCCTATCTCTCACTCGCCAGAAACAACGCCCGTTTCTCGTGAGCGCCGTAAAATTTCGGACTTTTCCACACCCAAATTGACGATTATTAGCCGGATAAAAGGAGAGGCAGGCTGGGCGAAATAAGCGCCACAAAAAACATCGGAAATGAAATGTTGAAATCGAGCTATTTGAGGATTTCTTTTACCTCGAGTGGACTGATTAAGATTGCGTAGGCGAGACACACAGGGTGTTTTTAAACTAATAGTATATAAAATTTAGTTTTTTTTTCTTTTATTGTGACATATTCAACGAGGAACAGAATGGCTCAGTGAGGGGTACCTTTTAACAGCGACCTCTAACAACGCCACAATAAATTCGTATAGCGGCTGTAAAACCTCTTTATTGTTGTGACCACGGCTTGCTCTACGGACGGCGGGTAAAATTGTGTGGTGACAACGTCATTTCTACGCACGGAAAGGGAATAACAGCGGCGATAAAAATTAGGACTGCTTTTAAAGTTTACCAGCCGTCTGAATAGTCCTCTCTCCCTTAACAGTTGCATTGTTAGATACCACTAAAAGTAATGGCATTATAAAGGTTGAAATAGTTTTTGTTTTCGTTGAGGACTTTAAAAAACTGGGGATGGAATATTGCAATTTAAGAAAGTTCACAGCAGAAGTACACCAGGAAAATTAGCGAAAATAAAAGAGAAACTCGAAAAAATTCCTATCCGCGATATTATTTAAAAATATATTAAAATTGTTTAAAGGAACATAATACACGACATCTCTCATCTCGTGAGTCAAAAACTTTTATTAGCTAACTTTTCTATTTAAACAAATAAGTGAGGAAAACAGTTTTTTGACTTTGCAGGGAAAACCATCAATTTTAGCGAAAAATGACTCTCAGACAGCTTGTAGGGAGTAAAATTATCAACAAAATGAGACTTGTTGAATTAAAATCGGTTAATAAACAAAAAAGTTATTGCAAAAAAAACAAGAAAAGTGCCCATTTCTTTATTTGTTTATAACTATCGCATTTATTGTTAAAATTTTATAAAACCTATGACAAGTTGAGGGTTTTGTCATACTTTAAAAGTGTGCCAAAAGTGGGCGCTGTAGGTGCAATAGTTTTCGCACAANTTATACATTCGAAAACTGATATATTTTTACAAATATTTAACAAAAAATAAATTTTATACAGTCTATGTAGGGTTGCCAGATCTATTTCATGACAGACCCGGAGAAATTGATGTCCAAAAAAAAAAGTAGGAAATTTTGAAGTCAAATCGTTTACGAGGAAATCGATCCAAAAAAAAAAGTCTACAGCAGCTCAATGGACAAATTGATGTCTAAAAAAACAATCAGATCGCTCAGGAAAATAAATTTCGGGGGTAGGACGTCTTAACCCGGAGAAATGACATATTAACCCGGAGCCCGGAGATGTACCATCAAAACCCGAAGACTCCGGGTCAAACCCGGAGACCTGGCAAGCCTAACTGTGGACTATAACTAATTTCCACCCATAGACCTTATTTATTATTGAATAATTCCTCCACTCAGATCTTTAGATATAGTTTATAAAAAAAAGGTGTATTAGTTTACTAGGTCTATGGATTCACCTATTAGGCATTTGTCTAATTCTGCAACCAATGCAACCAGCACAAAGTGCATTACGCGCATAAACTGCAGCAAAACACGGCCATTAGAAAACCGCGTTAAATAAGATTACTTTAACGGCATTATCAAGTGGGGCACGCCGCCCTACGTTTTAATTAGTGCAGAACATCCCTCTCCGAGATCTCAAAGAGCTGGAACCGCGATTCCGTTAAGTGATCCATTTCGGAGTCTCTCATGCAGAACCTGCATCGAAAATATTACCTTGAGGAAAGTTGCGGATAGAGAAGATGGGGGAAATTTATATTCTTGTTTTATTGAAGGGAAGAAAATCAAACCCGCACGCTACCCATTTCGCTACTTTTTTCTGTGAGGAACAATAACTCTGAAATTGCTGTCTGTGAGCTTCAAAGATTGCTCTCTTATTTGGGGTGGTTTTATTTACCAAGGCACATACGAAACTACACCCCAGTTCCAAAATAGCAGACAGTGAGTCTTATTTAAGAATAATCCACAGTGTTTACTGCTTCTTAATCTGGTAAAATAAAATCGTGTATTCCCTGGAAGGAAATTTGTAATGTTTCGCATAGTGCATAGTGTTCCGATAATATGTTCATGCTGCATTTAGAATTATTAAATAAATACTTTAGTAAAAATGAAAAAGTACCTACGTGCCGGTCGTTTGGAATTGCCAAGATAACTGTAAATTGTCAGAATAATCAAATTTTTGCCAAAATGCTTATTTTGCAAAGCTAAAAGTTTACAGCTGTAGAAAAGTTGTAAGATTCAAATCGTAGTAAACGCTTGAATGAGTATAATTTATCACTTTTTTAATTTCTTTATGCTTAATTCTAAAAAATAATTAGCGTTGTAATAAACTTAAAATTCGATCAACGAAGCGACGGATAACACGAGGTACTAAGCTGTCCAGCAATACGAAATTCAGTTGGTATCTGGAATTGGACCGTGTTTGAGTGTTTTTTGCGTACCGCTATTTCCTTTTCTTGAGGTGTTTCCAGCGAGTGCGTAGATTCGAAGGTGTCGTGTGTGCATCGAAAATGGTGGTGGACATTTTGAGCATATATTGTAGTTTGTTTTGTACTTGTGCGTTTAAAAATTGCTTAATTTTGCTTTTTGGTAAGTCCCTAAATTATTTTTAATATGTATGATTATTTGGACGACGTGAATCTTTGGGTACTTTAATTACATATTTTCATAATTTAATTATAAGTTAACTTCCTGTTTTAAGAGATTCATATTTACTAAAATTCGAGCTAAAATTTAACCACAACACTATCTTCGTACTACAAAATCGATGCATTCTATTTTATTTACTTAAAAACTGGAAAACAATTGTCTTGAAATTTACTAAATGTTTCACAATAATAGTTGTTTACATTTTTTCCGTAGGACAAGTCTACCGCGTGTACATCAACCGTGTAGCGCTGTAGTCACGTCGCGTCATGATGAAACTCCCCAATATTAATACTCACTGTATTTTGAAAACTGTTAATATTACGCCCCCGTAATATACAACTTTTTTCTTCATTTATGATTACTCTATTTCATGCTGAAATAATAGCAGTCAAACTTCTTACACCCTGTATATGAACAAAAAAAATCGATCTTGAAAATGGTTTATTGTGTGAAGACCTTTTTTTATTAAAAATATGACAGTAAATTAAACGCACCTATAAATTTTTTTTAAAATTCAATGTCGTACTTTTTCTGAAGGTTTTAATGACAAAGCTCCCCTGAATCTCCGCCCCTGGTTGACAGATTTAATTAGGAATATACCTAATTATTACCTTTAATTAGTTACATCATTTCCCCAAGTTTCGTAAATCTACGTCAAACAACTTTAGAGATAATTGAAAAAAATATGATAGTTTTCAAAAACTTTAACGGCCTCTATCTTGGATGCCAGTAACTTTCAGGCCCTGATTTATTAAGGCTTTTGGGGTCTAAAATGACCCAAGGAATCACCCCCTTAATTTATGACATAGACCCTGTATGACGATTTTTGTAACCCTCTAGAACTGTACGCCCATGGAGTAACATTCTCCACTCACCTTACCAGTCGCACGGATCTATACTATTTTAACACTGGAAATGGAAGGTATTTTTTGTGCACAACCCTCTTCTCGGATAGGTTGCGATTAAATCTCAATTTTTTTATCACGACAAAAACGTGATCCTTCACGTGCCTCGAACTTTCCTCTTTTGTTCGGTGGCTACTGGGCACAGCTGCAACTTTTTACATTTTCTTAAAAATATACCACGAGACGATCATTAATTTCACCAGATACTTTTGCGTTGAAATTACGTAATAAAGTAGACACGAAAAAAAATATTCAAACTTCAGCCACCTGGCCAACTTTGTTGTAATTTGGGGATGCAATATCCTTATAATCCATAATTGGGCCAATCGACGGAGGATATTAAATTTGGTGACCAAAAGACACAGTTCTGAAAGAAAAGAGAAGGGCTGGATGGTAATAGGGCGAGGGTGGATAAAAAGAAAAGGTCAATTAACATCGGAAGAACCAGATGGGGCCTTTCTAAGCAGAGAAAGAGGATTTCCGCGTAATTAAAACGATATCCGTAGGGTTTTACGGCGAGGGAAATTAGGCCATTTTTTTATCTGTTTGCAAGGGGTTTATAAGGAGTGTTGAATTATGGATCACGACGTAGAGACTGGTATACATAAATTGGATAATTGTCGGTATGAATTTATTTAAAGGTATTTTTCCTTTCAATGTTCATTTGCTGATGTATTGGACAATCGCTTTTATCGAAATTTCGGTTGAATTTGTAGATTGTGGGGTAGCAAAACAGTGTAAAAAAAATTCATTTAGCTGGAGGAACAAAAAAGAACTTCTGTAGTTTTTTTAGCTTTCAATAAAATAGTCCAAGCATTGTAAAGAAGTGCTTACAGAAATTATGACCTGGAAAAAAATATATAATATATAACCGTATAGGAAATTAAATTTTAAATTGAGTTTCTTCTTCTTTAAACTCGATCCAAAATGGCGAACATGTCCAAAAAAATTCGAAAAGGTTCAAAATACGGTTTTTTTTAGATAACTAAAAAACTATAGCTTGTAACTATAGAGAGTTGTAGGTTTTAAAAAGATCTATCGACTAACTTTTTATATGTATGGATTGCTTTGTTACTTTTCGAGATATATTGAAAACATCGTTTAAAATCTTTTTTTTTTCTCTTCTTTTATAACTCGTTTACATTTAGGTTTCCATACTTGGTATTTACTGCAAGCATAGCCCGCGGCAAGCCAAAAAAGTACATTTTTCAAAAATTTAAAAATACCTATTAATTATTTTTCGAAATAACGAGCGTTCAAATAAAAACGTGGTCGAAGTTGGCTCTGACACATTGGACGTAGGGAGTAGCTTATAGCGACCAACTTAACCTCATTTCTCAACGAGCTGTATAGCAGCTGTCAGTTTCAATAACGTTAATGACTATATAACTTTATTTTAAAGAATAATCGTGATAACAATAACAAACAATTAAAGGAGCTGC
>NW_019416541.1:159149-220063 GCF_000390285.2 Anoplophora glabripennis | reverse complement strand
TTCTCTTTAAAGGGCTCGTGAGTCGTTAATTTTCCACATTTTTCAATGCAATTCACGGGAAATCGTAGTTTACGTCGTAAACTTTATTTTGCGAAAAATTCAAGCCTTAATGTTTATAAACAATTGCGCTACGATTTAAAAAAAAATCTTATCCTGGCTCCTGTTGGTCGTAGAGGGTACTTTTTTTATTTTAAAACTGTATTTTTTTGCCACCTATCTATTGCATCTATTTTCGGTGAGATAGCATAAATAGCAACAATGTTATTCAAATTGTTTATAAGCAAAAAACGCACTGTTTTTTAATGCAGAATTTGAGAATGTTAATGTCAAAAAAACGGTGATATTTTATAATAGGTCTCTTAATTACGTCTTTAAGATTACAGTGATGCTTTCGGAATCATGTTTGGTTGAAAATTAACGCCTGTACAGAGGCTTAAAGTTCATAACTTTTGGAGCCTCCGTTATAAAACAAATAGAATAGTGCGAAAACTATTGCACCTACAGCGCCCACTTTTGGCACACTTTTGAAGTATGAGAAAACCCTCAACTTATCATAGGTTTTATAAAATTTTAACACCAAATGCGATAGTTATAAACAAATTAAAAAATGGGCACGTTCTTGTTTTTTGCATTAACTTTTTTGTTTATTAATCGATTTAAATTTAACAAGTCTCATTTTGTAGATAATTTTACTCCCTACAAGCTGTCTGAGAGTCACTTTTCGCTAAAATTGATGGTTTTCCCTCACTTATTTGTTTAAATAAAAAAGTTAGCTAATAAAAGTTTTTGACTCACGAGATGAGAGATGTCTTGTATTATGTTCCTTTAGACAATTTTACAATAATCTCGCGGATAGGACTTTTTTCGAGTAAAAATTTATTTGCTTGGCCTAAAGTCCAAAATTTAATACTTAGGTACTAATTTTTCCTCTGCCATCAACACTCATATAACCAGTTTTTAGTCGTTCTAAATTTAGCCACCACATCTCTGACTTTCGTCGATCCGGCCGTAATCTATCGCACCGCGAACACAATATAACTTTTCCCGAAATATCTCGTTGTTGTTGCGCTAGGATAACATCCGAAAGACCCGAGTAATGTTGTAATACCCCGAGATACATCATTCATTCGGTACAATATCTGGAACGCCGGAAGCCCCCGTTATTACCCCCATTTTGTCGACTCGGGAATGTTTTGTCGAACGGCGATTAATTTGCTTTGTAATTACCGGATAGCTGGGGCGCGGAGTTCCTCCGGAGCCAGGGCTGCCTTACTAATCCTTCCCTATTTTTCAGGGGCTTTGTGTGGCGATCCTCTTTTGTTTCTGCAACGGCGAGGTAAGTATTATAATAATAATACTTCTTGTACTACCGATGGTTGGAGATGTATGCTTGAGTTTCTGCTTTTGTTCGGTGATTGCAGAGACAGGTTTCTGCCACATTTCGGTTCAGAACCGGGAAAGACTGTATTGCTCAAGCCTAATCCAGATCTACATATTTTTGCACATACAAGTACATGTTTTAATATTCGAATTTGGCTAATAATGGTTATATTGCGTAATCTATATGATAAAACACTCGATTTTCGTAATTCACGACTGGAAATGGAATTTAAATGAATTCCATGAAACCCATGCAGAGAAATTTCCTGATTTTTCCAGATTTAAAAAATTTTCTCAAAAATTCGAAAACGTAACGCTAAACTAGAGCAACTTCCTTTAATTTTTTGCATTGAAAGATCACGAGGTACATGTAAACATCAGAAAATGAACCATTTCTCTTTTTTGTCAAGCAAATTTGTAAATATACTCAACAATTCCGATTAATACATGTGTTAATAGTTTCCTAAAACGATTCTACAGGGTGTGATTATGTTTATGGTAACGTAGGCGATTTTCTGTATGTTCAACAGACGTGCAAAATTTAGGAAACGTAAGTTAAACATACGAAGTAAAAGTATGCTTTTTTCCTTATTTTGAATGCACTGTCAGTTGCCTTATACCCTGAAGAAAACTTATACAGGGTAGCCCATCGAAAACGTACCGCAAGGCATTACAGGGTAGTAATGAACTTTTCGGCAAAATCCAAAAACAGGTAAAGTTTGCTTCTGAGGGGGACAACTTTTGGCGCAAAAAGCATAGCAAAATCTTCAACCCCCTAAGTGGGGGTGCCATCCCCCAAATTTTTTTAAATGGGAATGGGGGTCAAGTGGGGGGTCATTAGAAAGGGCTTTTAATTCTCTATACATCGATTCTTACTTTTTGAAAATCGATCCATTATTTTAGAAAATATGCAGCTTTGAAAATACGAACAATATTTTTGACGAGAAATGCGAAAATCGATTTAATTTTACTTCAAAACTTACGGTATTAGCTTGGTAAATTCCTTCAAAAGAATTCGCTGTTTTTTTTTCTGATTTGCGAATTCTTTAGCCTGATTTTGGTGAGCAAAAAATTGTCCGCTTTTTGTTTCGTATTTAGATAGGCCACAAGAAGTTGCTAGATAACTGTCTTGTGACTTGTAGTTGAAGAGTACCAATACTGCCGAGTCTTTTAAATTGATTAATTATGGTGTACTCAATTCCAGAAAGAGTAGAAATTATTGAGCTTTTTTTCAAAAACAATGAATGCGGAAATCGGGTCGCCGAACTGTTCAACCAACGGCATCCTGAGAAACATGCGTCTGGAAAAATTGTTCGCGAATTGGTGGCCAAATTTCGCGAAACTGGCTCCGTTCATAACAAAAAGAGGCAGGTTGAAAATCCGGTACTAAATGAACCTACGGAAATAGCGGTATTGGGGCAAGTGGCAATGGATAGTACGCTGAGTACAATGCAATTGGCTACTGCGACAGGAGTGAGTCGTACAAGTGTCCAACGAATATTAAAAAAATACAAATTCCATCCTTATAAGATTCGGCTAGTGCAAGAGCTAAATGAAGACGATTTTGATCGTCGTTTGCAATTTTGCGAAATAATGACTGAACGAGCGATAAACGATAATTTCCTCTTTAATGTGTGTTTTTCGGACGAGTGTACGTTCTTCTTGAATGGTTTAGTGAATCGCCATAATTGTCGTTACTGGGCTGATACCAATCCAAGGATTTTCCATGAGACACACTCCCAACACCCCCAGAAGTTGAATGTATGGGCAGGTATTTTTGGAAATTCCATTGTAGGTCCTTTTTTCCTTCCTGGAAATTTGACAGGCGATATGTACTTGGATTTACTACAAAATGTCATCGACCCAGCTCTAACAAATATCATAGAGGACGACCCTGCTTACAATGAACACGAACTGATTTTCCAGCAAGACGGAGCTCCTCCACATTACTCGCTCAATGTGCGCAATTACCTAAATGAGACGTTTCCAGGACGCTGGATAGGACGAAGAGGTGCAATTGAGTGGCCCCCTCGGTCACCCGACTTAAATCCTTTAGATTTCTTTCTCTGGGGGCACATTAAAAGCAAAGTTTACAGCACTCCACCTGATACCTTGGAAGATCTGCGAGGACGAATCATTAATGTATGTCGCGAAGTAACACCGCAAGTGCTCCAGAATGTTCGACAACGGTTTGAAGACAACCTGTATCATTGTATGCAAGTTGGCGGACAACATTTTCAGCATTTACTTGACTAATACCGTAAGTTTTGAAGTAAAATTAAATCGATTTTCGCATTTCTCGTCAAAAATATTGTTCGTATTTTCAAAGCTGCATATTTTCTAAAATAATGAATCGATTTTCAAAAAGTAAGAATCGATGTATAGAGAATTAAAAGCCCTTTCTAATGACCCCCCACTTGACCCCCATTCCCATTTGAAAAAATTTAGGGGATAGCACCCCCACTTAGGGGGTTGAAGATTTTGGTATGCTTTTTGAGCCAAAAGTTGTCCCCCTCAGAAACAAATTTGACCTGTTTTTGGATTTTGCCGAAAAGTTCATTACTACCCTGTAATGCCTTGCGGTACGTTTTCGATGGGCTACCCTGTATAACTGGTACAGTGAAGCGATACTGTTTCTAACTTGCTTAGATTTTCTAAAATGCTGGACAAAAAATTGTACACATAAACGCCCCCCTTAATCTGGAATGAGAAATATCAGATATGGAATCTGAAGCAAAGTTGCAGAATTACATATATAGCGACTATAATCAACTAGTGACTAATCACATAGACCCTAGTGCTTGGTATAAGTACATAAAATTGAAGAGTTTGACGCTCAAAGTAATCGAAGTGCTCCGCCATGCTGTTTTATGAAAGATTTTTATGTTCCGCAGGTCCAAGCCCAAATCAAGAGGAAATGGAGCACGGCGATGTTTCGGCCAAGGGCCAACTCGTGCACAGTGACCACCGTCTCGGTACGTAAGGTACTAGTAAAACTAACCTACTAGGATTGGCTTTACCACGAATCATGTGTTTTTGAATTTTTCGAATTGTTTTCACCACTCCATGACGTTATTTTTGGTATATTTGCCACGATTTTCCTTAGAAAGAAAACTTGCCCTGATCAATAATAATATGCTGCCTCCTCCCCCTCATGAATATTTTACTTTCGTGCTAATCCATGCGATTAAACTGATAAATAGGATTATTATTATTATTATTATTGAATATATGTGCGTTGTGGCAAAGTAACCAAAATCCGTCAACATATTTAAAAATCACGCCAATATTTTTACTGATCGCAATTTTTGCAGCTTTAACTACTTAATAAGCTACATGTATTGCAAGGTGCATGCGTTTTTTAAAGCTTGTGCCTCACTTTTCTCACTAAGATGTGCACTACGTCATCTGTTGGTAAAGAAGTTACAATAGTTTATTCCGTCATCCTTAAGTGGTGATTACACTTATTGCGAATTCGTACCAAGTCAAATGAAATCGTGTGAAAGAAACGAATTCGTTGTACCACAGTGTTAATTTTTTACTCCGTTGTAAAGGTTTCGATAAAACAGTTCTAAATTGTTCCCTATTGTGACTGTTACTTACATTTTTGGTCCTTTATTGACCGTATTTCATACGTCACATACATTTTCTTTGACACTTGACTGATACAAATGTCATGCTATTCGTACAAACTCGACAACAGATAAAAATTGGTCGCATCAGTGATTTGTATACATTTGTGCGAATAGTTTGTTGAGATTTCGTACCAAAATCTGTTCGTATGAAATCATACGAATTCTAAACAAATAATTCGTATTACACCACTTCATTGTTAAAGTTTAAATCAAGTAAAATAATTTATCCAAATTGTTTAATACTGTAGTGTAACCTCTCATATGAGGAGAACATATTTGTTTTAATATGGCATTTCGTACAAATATATTTTCGTACGAATTCGCATCCAGTGTAACCACCGCCTTATATATTACTTCGTACGAACATATACAAGGTGTCCCACAACGAATCCTGCAACAATCCTGTCGAAGAACTGGTTTTTCATAAAATATCGTTTTTTTTTTTCTAGTAATTTTAAGGAAAAATATTTAACCATTTACGAAATCTATTTGCCCAAAATTTGTTTGTATTAGTATCTTTAATTTTATACAATTTCTGCTTTCCGAATATTTCAAGTTTTATTCTCTTTTTCTTTTAATATGCTTTTATTGTTTTATTTTTTAATTTTCTGAACTCTGCTTCCAAAGATTTTCTTTATTTTCATCGCTGCTTTTTCCATCCTAATGATTTTTATTCATCTTTTCTTTTAATATTCTATTCTGTTACACAGCCCCACACAAAAAAGTATTCTGTACTTTTCATACGACATATGTTATCCGTAGTATTTTTGCCTTCTGATCATGAATCCGGTGTCAGAATTGAACTATCACATCACAGGAATTTCCTAACCTGAAAAAACTGGGACACGAAAATGTGCTAAGAAAAATTTAAAAAAATTGTCTATATTCAAATGTTTATTTATATGGTTAAGATCCTGCCGAAAGTGAATCCGCAGTCAGAATTGATGGCTTTTTTTCTAACATCAAAAAAACAGGTCAATTAAGGCCAGATATCACGAATATTCAAAAAATAACAAATTTGCGCCAAATTTGGGGGATTTTCGGGGTCGCTGATCACGAATCTGAGATCAAATTTACAAAATTCGTTTTTAAAAATGTAATCAATTACCTATATTCGTTACTTTCTAACCTGAGATTAGGCAAAAAACCCGTTCATAAATCATTTACCGAAAAAAGAAGATATAGCCGAAAAAAAGAACTTAGGTTATAAAAAAAACAAATTTATTACAAACAGAATTTCGCAATTCTGATCTCGGATTCATGATCAGTAACCCCAAAAACCCCCGTATACCAAATTTGACGTGAAACTGTTATTTTTTGAAAATTTGGTCGGCCATCTTGGATCCGCCATATTGAATTTTGCAAAATTTACCTCGGATCCGTGATCAGTGACCTCGAAAACCCCCGTATACCAAATTTAGCGCGAATATGTAATTTTTTGAAAATTTGATCGGCCATCTTGGATCCGCCATCTTGAATTTTGCAAAATTGACCTCGGATCCGTGGTCAGCAACCACGAAAACCCCCGTATACCAAATTTGGCGCGAATCTGTTATTTTTTTAAAATTTGGTCGGACATTTTGGATCTGTCATCTTGAATTTTGCAAAATTTACCTTGGATCCGTGTTCAGCGACCCTGAAAACCCCCGTATACCAAATTTGGCGCGATTCCCATTCGGCGGGGTCTTAACCATATAAATGAACATTTGAATATAGAAAAAAAAATTTTTGTATTTTTCCTAGCACTTTTTTGGTGAATTTTTACTATTTTTGACCTGTTTTTTGAGGTTAGGAAATTTCTGTGATGTGATAGCTCAATTCTGACACCGGATTCGTGATCATGAAGCAAACATACAACGGATAACATATGTCGCATGAAACGTACAGAACTTTTTTTGTGTTATACAATTTTTTTTTCAAGTTTTTCGATCTTATTCCGTTTTACTGTTAAAATTGCACATATTACTTTATTTTTAAACTTTCCTATGCACATATTACTTTATTTTTAAACTTTCCTGGTTATTCTACTCCCAGAGGTGTTTTCTTTTCTAAGTTTCGTCGCGACATTTTCCACACGAGCCACCCGAGCGACCTGTCTACTTTCCGAGGTTGCTCGAATTCGCCGCTTTATCAACATTTACATTTGAAACTTCATTATGTGTGTGCGTGCATGCCTTCATGTGATTGTATTATGTAAATATGTCTGTATGTGAATTTAATTAAAAGCGAAAAACCCCTACAATGAATTGTAGGTTTCGCTCGAAGCTTATGGATGTTTTTATCTGAAAAAAAAAACATAACAGCGCCGTTCCCAAAGGAGAGCGCATCTAAATTATTCCGGGTGAATAATTTTTGCGACGGCTTTCAAGAATTTTAATCCTTAAAAAAAAAACAAGTCGCGTAAATCGTTAAAAAGATTGCCCTGGGGGCAGATAAAGCGAATAATGATAAATCTCGTTCCATTTGTTAAGAGACTGAATTTACCCTAAAAGTATGTCCGTTTTAAGTGTATTCATAAAAACTTTTTGTAAAGGCGTCACGGCGTCTTAGTAAAATAGGGTCTAACAAGGTACAACAACACAGTAAAGTTACAGGGCCAGTAACGCATTTAATACGACTTAGCTTACAGACACGCCGGGACCACGTTATATCTGCCTTCAGCTGAGACCGGAGCCAATTACGTTTTTGTTTCGCAGCAATTTGTTTTTAAAGTCCTCGGAAAAGAGCATCGGGCCGTAATAAGGCGCTTTTTGGTGCCTCGACCCCGCAATCTATTCACTTTTCTCAATCGATAGAGGGGGTTCTGTCACTCTGTCGAGTCCCGGTGTTTTGCTTAATTCAATAACTCAAACCCAGGCCCAAGCTCTCGATTCGTTTAATACGCTGTTAACAAGAAAAACTTAATTTGTTTTATATCTTTATTCATCACTTTATACGAAAATAAAGAAATACCTAGAGTTAGCAAGAAACAATATATTTTATTCTGATTCCAATTATCTCACTTCTGATTCCAATTACCCCACTTCTGATTCGAATATCCCACTTCTGATTCGAATCATCCCACCTCTAATTCTAATTTAATCACATTTTGTTTTGTTTGAAGTTTCCATACAATTTTCTTGTTAAAATATCGTTTTTCGAAAACTGTCGTCAAAAGTCGACATACAACACAATTGTTTTATTTTATGCAGTTTTCGAAAAAATATCGTTTGCATCTCGAACGCAAAATGCTTTTGCGTTCTCTAATGGATAATAACTTCCATTCTTGAACGCGAAAGTACCATTTCGCGTTCTGGATACAAAAATAACTATTTTCTTCTCGTTTTCAGTACGTGAGGTCTTCTTACCCGGCCAACGGCAAGGAGAAGGTATGACTAGGGGCCATAGGTCGGAGAGCCTCCCAGTGGGTCGCGGATAGAAGGGCTTCTAGCATGCTGGTGAAGAACAACGACGAGGGCATAGCGCAGTGCGTCTAAGTCGCGATATGCATAAACATACTGTTACCTGTGCCACAGCTTATAGCAATATACAGACTTAGAGGTAATGTCTTAAACTAAAAACCCTGTAGCCGTCGAAGTTGATACATGAAATGAACTGGTGAGTGGATATTTTAACGAGCCTTCAAGGTTTTATTGTCCCTCGCGTGCTTCAGAATGGGAATAAATCAGGTGTGGGATAAAAAATAAATCAGGTGTGGGATAAAAACGACAAAGAGAAGTATATAAAGCAAGCTGTCTCTAACGGAGTCCTCATATTACATTTTTGTTCTCCGCTAAGAGAATGAAATAGCGCCGGTTGTGTAATTGAGGTTTTTCCCCCGTGGCGTTTCTGAAAGACGCCGTTTCGCCGCTAGATCGAGACGCGTATCTGTCATCTGTTATAGGAAACTTTAACACTTTGTACACAAACAACAAGCGTCGAAGCTCTTCCTTAATCCTGACATCCAGAACACAGACGTAGTAAATTTGGGTTGGGTTTTATTGGCGAACGGTTACGTTATACTGAGATTCCGTTTTAGTGGGGTTTTGGAGGTAGTGGATATCACCGGTTTTAGTTTTAGGACCCAATTATTCTCAGATTGCCTCCATTATCAATTTTACTGCCGACATGCTGATTGAAAGGAGCAGGAATTAGTACAATCGGGCGTTTTCCAGTTTTTGAACTGCTTCACGAAAAGAAATTACGTTAAAAAATACGAGACCCGTATTTTTTCATTATTCATTTTGACCTCATTTAAGTCATAAAAATAATTTGTGTTGTAATGTCATTGAGCAAAAATTTCAAATCTACCGCCAAATTTGTAATTTTTGAAATTCTTATCTGTCGTTCAATCTGGTAGTGGTGGTTTCCTTCCAGTTATTAAAGAAACCGCAACGACCTCTAGTGAGGGATGAGGAATTATTGGATTTACAGAATCCTACCTAAAAATCGGTATGCGAACGGATATTTAGGGATTTTCCTAATTTTTCACTTAGTGACGTCATACAAATAAAATAAAATTTCAAATTAAACGAAAAAAAATTCAGTTACAAAGTAGAGGTTTTTAATTCTTAGAAATATTCAAAAAATGTTACCGATAAAGAGGGTGTAACGCTGAAGAAACATTTTCCTTCGTCCAAAGTTAAAAAAAATACCTTGAAGGTCATTAGAGGTCAAGTTGAATATTTTAAATGGAACCGTATACTTTTTTTGCGCAGATATGGGGTATGCTGGCATTATTTTATCAAAAATTGTCCACCACTGGAAAAAATATATATTTTTTATCATAATTCCAAAATTTGCATATTTAATGTTGAACAAGAGTAATTTCTTGATTTTTTTTGGATAGCTTTTACCGTTTGACACATATCCGCAATTCGTATAGACGATGCGTTAAGTTTTAGAATTATACAAATTGTTACACAAAAACTTGTCAAAAATATTTTTTATATAATCATTTGTCCTGGAAACCCATTTTTTGAAATAAGGATGATAAAGTGTTCAAAAAAATCAGCCGTTTTATCAATATAGAAATCGTTAGCAAAGTAAAAGTTACGAGAAAAGACGTTTGGAAAAATATAAAAAAAAATATAGTGGTTTGTAGAACGTTATTTTTGTTACACCCTGTATAAATTTATCATATAGTTCGATAAATTGAAAATAGATTAAAAATTATTCGTTTTTAGTAAAATGTATAGGAACTTTTTGTTCTAAATATAGCAAATAGTTAATATTTAAAATTGCGTTTGCAACAAAAAAAATTTTTGAATTAATTGTAAACTTGATTGGAGAAATCCGCTCTTTAATTTTTGAAACATTGTAGATTATTTCCTGTATTCGGATGAGAGACTTAAACAAGAAAAGGGGTGGTATATTATTATTCCCATTTGGATACCGTAAATCCTTTTACGAATTTATTCAAACAAATGTCAGCTCATCAACGCCGCCATGATCGTTATTAACCTCGTTGGACTCGGTGATAACTGAACCAGAAATTATGCTGTAATTATAAAATTACGCCTAAATTGCGTTTTAAAGCTGGTTTGTAAATTACCCCGAATCCGAATCACTCGACAAATTTTAACCAAGCAAAACGTTGTCAGGGATTCCGTCTCAACAATTCATTTCATTTATTGTCGTTCCTCAATTACCCTTCGTACCTCGTACCTCTTAGCCAGAGTTCCTCGCAAAGTTAGACCAACCATCTCAGCTGTCTATATACCTAACATTTAGGTTAGGTTTCATTTGAAAATGATATCCCTGGACCACTGTACTTAAATATATTTTTACTGAGTGTGTATATCTATGAATTTAGACGATAAAGTTTGTATATCTAAAGGAAAATGTTAAAAAAAGTGCATATATGAATGTTCGTGTATATAATTTTGTACTGTTTTATCATATGTTGTCAATTGTATCCAATTAATGTTAAATAAAAGTTTATTTAATATACGCGTTGCGTTACGTACAGTACAACCCTTTACCAGTATCCTCAAATTTTTTCGAACCACTTCAAGATTTATTCACCATTAGCGCCTCGTCAAAATGGGAACAGGTAAATTAAAAAGACAACATGGTTGGGAAAATGATGAATTTGCGCTTGGATTTTAACATAATTAAATTCCCAACTCGAGATTGGTGTGGACTGAATTGCACTGATTTGGAAACTTATAATGCTATAAAAACATTTTAATGTTTGTCTTTTAATTGTCACGTCAAATTATTCTTACATGAAACCAGGTAAGTTTTTAACTTATTTATAGAAATTCATTTCATATCATCTGAATTAATTCATAAAAACGGTAAAATAATTTATAAAAACCTAATTCGAAATGTTTTATATGATAGTAATCTTAAAAAAAAATCCCTGTCTTTGCTCGGATTGTATTATGTGTCTTTTAGTAGATGACATTTCACAATTTGAATTTACTTAATTTCAATTTATTCAAAAAATACACATCCAACAGAGAAGAAAAATGAAAAAAAGAAAAAAAATGAATCAAATATAAAAGAGAAAAAACTACGAACTTACAAATATAAAGAACAAAACAAACAGTTAACAAACAATATTATTCCACTCGAATTAGATCATAAAACCAGAAAACTTGAAAAAATTATTAGTAGACATTTTAATGCACTTTATGATGGGGGAAGAAGAATAATGATAATATTAAAATAGTAAAAAAAATGACGCTAAGTTGGCAAATTGCAAATAAGTTGCAAATTTACATGTTTCTTCAATTTTTTTACTGCCCACGAAAATCTAGACGACCTATCGGAATTATCATTTATTTTATGTTGTAGGCAATTAAATTACCTACAATTTAAGGTACCTACAGTCATTTTTCACTAATTTGTTAACTGTAAAATAAAGGCCGAACGTAAAAATATTTGAAACGTTCAAGTCAAAAATCTCGCGCGCGACGAGAGCGACGCTCACGCGCATGTGCGGGCCTTGCGCTCCTCCCGTGTGCAGGCCGTTCATTATTGTTAACTTTTACTGCTGCTAGCTCGTTTATTACATGAACTATCAATGGAAAACTTTCTCTTTATTGTCTCTAAGATCCAGGTCCGATACGTCCAATAGTTAATTAACAATTAATGTTATAAAAAAATCTATCTTGGGGACAAAGAGGCATAACACAGTGGCATTTTTTTGTTATATTTATGGACAAAATTCTTGTTACAAAAGAATTTTCATCCAATTGTAACGATTTTTTTTAAATACTGTACATCTGTACTTTAAGCAGGAATTGCGGAAATTTCGATATTCTTAAACCCTAAACTATGTCATTTTGTGCCTAATCACACAATTCACGTATTTGAACTCTGCGCATATTTTTGAACAAAAAGCTTTACGATCCAAGATTATTATGTTTACCGACAAAAATAAAAAAATCCTACAATCCAGAAACCAGACAAAATTTTTACGAAAGTTTTTAGTGCGAAACCGAATCCCTTTTCAAAATTGTTTCATCATCTCAGGATTTGAGATATCCTAAGCTAAAAGGACGAAAATCATTGTTTTTCGATAACTTTGAGGTTATATTACATCTTAAATTAATTAATTATTCTTAAATCTTATATACCATGAGAAAGTATCACTCGAGTCTGTCAAAACCCATTTTGAATTTGTTTGGTATATTTTTCAACTCAGAGATAGCATTCAATGAAGTTTAGCGAATTAGCACTTGAGAATTTATCAAAAATCCCTTAAACCCATTATTAAATTCTAGCAAAAGTATAAAACTATTTAAAAACAACTGCTATGATTCGAAGGGAATTTCAGAATCTAGAGCTTTTGTCCAAAAATATGCGCAGAGTTCAAATATGTGAATTGCGTGAATAGGCATAAGATGACTTGCCATAATTTAGGGCTTAAGAATATCGAAATTTCCGTAATTCCTCTTAAAGTACAGATGTTTACGAGTATTTAAAAAAATAGCTACGATTGGATGAAAATTCTTTTGTCACAAGAATTTTGTCCATAAATATACCAAGAAATCCCAATGTGCGTAGGTAATTTCTCTTTTCTTAAAAATTACCGTAAAAATAAGCTCTATTTAATGCAAAAAGAGCGAATTCCCGAGCGGCTTTTGCCTGACCCTGAGACAATTTGTTTATAACGTTGTTTTGCACGTCCTGTTTTGTTAGTTATAAAGGGCTACTCAATTTCAACTTTTTGAAGTTTCTTTTTCGATACGTTGGATCAATTAGAGCCTATATCTACGATATTAACTTCTAAAATTTACGTTCAGTAATTAAACAATTACTTGCAAAAATATGAACGAAATTAATTAACAAATACCTGGGGCAACAATTTCACGGTCAATCGAATTGACCTTTGGCACACGTGTTGGTCTTTGGATTGACCGTCTCTTCCTTAAATTTCATCAACATCCATCGCTTTTTGCAATAATAATGCGCAATTTTCGAAAACTGATTTTTCCGCGTTCTCCTTTTATTTTACAGTTAACAAATTGATAAAAAATGATTCTAGGCACCTTAAATTGTAGGTAATTTAATTGCCAACAACATAAAATAACTAATTTTCTGATCGATCGCCTAGATATTCGTGGGCAGTATAAAATGTAAAAAAAAAACACGTAAATTTGCAATTTGTCTACTCTACATATCCTTTCTCGTCATAAAGTGCAATAAAAAACGTATACAAATATTTTTTTTCACGTTCAAACTGTAACTCGACTGGAGTATATGAGGCATACGTGGCTACTTAAGTAATGCATTTTTTATACTATAAGTCGCACAACAAAAAATATCTTATTTTAGCACCACCAACAAATAACGTCAAGTGTATACCGTCACCTTTAACAATCAATGTACTCGTGATGTCGTTTATAAACAAAACAAAATGTAAGGATCCGAGTGTAGAACCTTAAGGCACACCAGATATTTGATGAAACTTGTCAGACTTAAAACCATGACATTGTGCAAACTGATACCTATTTTGTGAATATGATTGAAAAAGTTGAAATAGTGCGTCAGACACACCGAATCTATCCAGTTTGTACAAGATGTCGTGGTCGAGAATCTGCCAAAAGCCTTAGTGAAGTCGATATAGATAACATCGACTTGTTTTAACTTGTCAAGTTCTTCACTAATGAAATAAAACGGCTCTGCAGGTCTACTTTAGTGTTAGTTGTAGAAAGAAAATTTATTGGGTAAGTACCACTTTAACATCCTGTATCTCGAAAAGCATATTTTAGGTTTTGTATATTAATCCCAAAATAGTGATAAAAAATACTCTTAGGTGTCATTTTAGCAAAAAATGGAGCATTTATTGACTTTCTATCGTAATACCTCTGTACCACAAGCGCAGTTAAAATGTCTATTGAAACCAAAGGCCAGACGCGCTCAATTTCTACGCGTATACCCTCGAGGTAAAGAAAATCAGTTAGGATTTCCCTGCACCCAAGTCTAGCCCACCATTAACCAACACAGACTGTGCATTCAATCAAACTCTTTCCCTACTTTCAGCGGTTTCTACAACTTTGCCAGAGCCAGTCTTTCTGAATTTGCGCGATAGGTATATCAATATCCGTCTTGATCCTCCGGCAAGTCCAATGATTTCAGAGCGCCAGCTCAGTCAACAGCTATTTGTGTACATCAAAGCGATACAAATAGCAATAAAAGATTCCTCGTAAAATCCGGATGAATGTGATGAGAGTAAATAGAGGGTTTCTTTTACGTCTAGTGATTTTCTTGATTTCCAATTAAAATAAGAATGCTACATAGAAATACAGAAAAAGTCCGTGAATTTAAAATTGTATCTCCTATCCTACTTACATTCCGAATGATCCAATTCTGAAATTCAAATTTTGGAACGCATTCTTATAATGACTTCTTAAATATTTATCGCATCTAGAACGGAGACAAAAATGTGACATCGCAGAAACTTCAACGCGAACCTCATTTGGTAGATCGAGTGAAATATGAAACCACGTCAGAGTCAACTACAGGAGACGAGGCAGGAAAGAGCAGGTTCCTCCTTAAGCTATTACAAAGCGACGTTTTTATTTTTGCTGCCTCGCTCGACAAACGTATATTATTGACTGTGACAAAGAACTAAATGGGACGTCCTACGTGATATATGTGACGGATTATTTGCTGCTGGGAACGAAAGTATATTCATAACACGCTACATTTTCTTGATATAAGTTTTCAAATTTTCTAAAAATGTTCGAAATATGGTACATTACAATTTTATTGGAAGTATATACAGGATGTTTCAGAAAATTGTACTGGAAAATAAAGGTCGAACGCGGAAATATCATTTTCGAAAATTGCGCATTTTTATTGCAAAAAGCGATGAATGTTGATGAAATTTATGGAGAAGACGGTTAATCCAATGACCAACATGTGTGCCAAACGCCAAACGCCGATTCAATTGACAGTGAAATTGTTGCTCCAGTTGTTCATTAATTTCGTTTGTTTTTTTGCAACTAATTGTTTAATTAATAAACGTTAATTTTAGAAGCAGTGCAATCAAATGGTAAAAGAGCTTACAAAAACCTGGAAACAAAAAATATGGTGATATAGGGAAAAAATAGTGTTTTTTTCCTGTGGCGCATAAACGGTGAAGTTGACCTAAAAAATTCATAAAAGTAAAAAAAAACGGTTTTTCGTTAATAAAAAAAAACATGAACTTCAATCGAAAAAAGTTAAATGGGAAAGTTGTAGCTATTAAAAAAACCTATCGATTCGTACTTTGAAATATATTGATTGCTATATTACTTTTCGAGATATGTCGAAAAAACCGTCAAAAATCTATTTTTTTTTTGTTTTGCTGTATCTCTTGCAAATTAAGGTTTTGAAACTTGTTACTTGCTGTAAATATAGCCCTTGGCAAGCAAAAAAGTGCATTTTTTTTAATTAAAAATTATTAAATTTTCGAGTTATATCGAAAAAAGGTCATCTCGAAAATCGGCTCTTCTTGCTCTTCTACGAACTGAAAAAAGTAAAAATTTTTTGGTCGTGTTTTTCTTGAATATCTTCTTCGATTTTTATTTCTCGATAATGTCTATTACAAGAATCGATTGCTCTTATTTTTACGCGAATTTTTTTAAAAAAACGTTACTCTACGACCTTCTGGAGCCGATAATTTTTTTTTTCAAAAAATTCCACAAGTCGCTATTTAAGTACTACAACGTCCATTCTTACAGAGATTGAAGTTGAAAACTTATATTTTTAATAAAAAAAAAACTGTGGTTCATTTTATCCACTTCTGCATTTTTAATTATTTGTCAAACCGAAGCGTCGAGTGGGGGTAATGCTACTCGGCTCTAATTGATCCAAAGAAAAGTATCGAAAAAGTTGAAGTTAAGTAACCCTTTACAGCTAACATAGTAGGAGGTGCAAAACAGCGTTATAAACAAATTGTCGCAGGTTCAGGCAAAAGCCGCTCGGGAATTCGCTCTTTTTGCATTAAATAGAGCTTATTTTTACAGTAATTTTAAAATCACATACGCCTCTGTTCCCAAGATAGCTTTTTTATATAACATTAATTGTTAATTAACTATTTTACGTATCAGACCGGGATTTTAGAGACCTACGTAGCGCATTTCGGATATTCTTTGACCATAGGCCCAATCATTTTAAAGTCTGCCGAACGCGAGGCACCGAAGTTGTCGCAAATCGCTTTCAAAGGGGCTCTCTCGGGACCTTTTTGAATAGTTCTCGTCACGTCATTTTCCCCTTTTGTCGTCGGTAGCTGCACACTTTTTATGGTCAATATAAGAACCGATTTAAGTTGATGACACGAATAAAAACGCCGAAAAAATGTGACTGACAGTTTCTATAGAAATTATTAAATATTTGTGTTGGCAACAGAGGAGTGAATATTATCAGCAATTTCTATTGAGAAATGGAATATTCTTCTTAGACATCTAAAAATTGAAAGACGGAACTTAAGGAGCAGTAAACGTAATTCAGAATTATACACAGGTAGCGCACTAATAAATTAAGTTGCTTTATTCCCACACAGAAGTAGTCTGTAGCGTAAAATATCGCTTACTCCTAGACTTCAATTTATTTTAATAGCATTTAACAGTTTCAGCAGAGGAATAGGTCATAACAGTTATTGCTTTTAATTCCTTGGCACATAAAATTATACACTCCTAACATGCCTTATGTAATAAACGTTTAATGTTATAATATAAATCTGTACTGCTGTAGGGAAGCAGTATTTTCTCTGGGAATAACTGACACGTATATCTAAAGTATTTATGTATTCATTCCTTAATATCCTTCGTCTTTGTTCACCTAAATGTAGGGGTAACTGGTATCGCAAAAATTGAAGTTTAGTGTTATTTTTGTAACATAAAAGGTTACAGGTAGATGGAAAACCTTTTCCATTTCAATGAGTCCTTTATTTGATTCGTGTATTTCTCTGAGAATATACAATATTTGCTTACATCCGGCGACTTGATCAAATATAGAAAAACCTTTCCAGCCCTTTGCAACGGTTTGGAATAAATTTTGCTAGGGTGCAACTATTACAGCAAAATATCAAATTTTATTTACGTACCGACTATGTTTACGGACGAATCTGCTCGTTTTATCTCTCCCCGGCACCAATAAAAGATAATTATTCCGTCTCCGTCAATTAATAACCGTCGTCAGTTCCAGAGATCAAAGAGCGGGATTCTTATTAATATCCGGACTAGCCTCACAATTAACAGCTCATCGATGGGAAAATGTTGCTGATGACTTTCAAATTTCGTTACTGGAAACTTGGAGCCTTTCATCTTGCGGTTCTTTGTCCTCGCAAACTTGAGGTAACCTTAATATTCTGCTCCTGAAAAGCACGACGGGTGAAAGAGCCCGTCATTTGTTCTTGTTCTGGAATAGAGAATGAGTCTCCAATATTTTGATATTAAGGGCGGACGCCATTCTTTGCTTTGGATCGTTTATGATATTGGCTTCAGTGTCCTTGAAATTTACCAGATGGTGATTTTTTTGTTAATTATTTCCTTCAAAGGTCGTTTTTTACCATTTTACAACTTCTTTTATTACAAATTTTATCGTGCGATCGATATTTTTCAAGTTAAGGGGGAAAATAGTGACAAAGTATAATTATTGAATTATCTCGTTTGTTATTGACTTTACGACATAAATATACATAAACAAAGTTGGAAAGAATTATATTTTCTACAATTTTGATCTCTTTGATTTTTTCGCTACTACCAACATTTAAGGTCCTACGCTTGCGGAGACGTCAGTCCTATGGAATGTTGATCCCTTGAGTTTAGTTAGGCTTGCCATAGGCGTAGGACCTTAAATGTTGGTAGTAGCGAAAAAATCAAAGAAATCAAAATTGTAGAAAATATAATCCTTTCCAACTTTGTTTATGTATATTTATGTCGTAAAGTTAATAACAAACGAGATAATTCATTAATTATATTTTATCACTATTTTCCCCCTTAACTTAATAAAAGAAGTTGTAAGAAATCGCATTTGCAACAACTTAAGTCCATACCATTTTTGTTGTAAAGTTGAAAATGGCCGAGATATTGAGCAAAAACGATTTTTCCTTAAATACAAGATGGCGGCTGACGCAGGGGTGGAATTCAGTCGCGATTCTGAATTTACACTACTATTGACCCTCCCCCCCCTAAAGGTTAGAACAATAAAATTGTGGTCCCTAATTTTTTCCTGGTTAAATGATAACCCGACTGGACTACTACCACAATATCAAGGCCTGGACAGATGCCTCAGGGGTGTAAGGCAAAAATATAACTAAATTAATAATTGTTTGGCTTTCTTCCAAATCGATGAAGGCGCCCCAGGTTCATTTGGTTATAAAATGAATTCATTCAGCTGGGAATAGAAATATTTTAAGGCTGTTTACAGTTCCGAGACAATTGCAAAGAATCTTAATAGGGATTGGAATTATTGTTCTTATTTTGCCGCAACAAAGGGGAATGCTGTCGGGAACTTTAAAAGTTTGTGAAAGTATTCGCCCTGAGCGAATCATTGTGAAAGGATATAAAAATATTTTTTCCGGATGAGGAGAATTCACACTTCGCAGAATACAAGATCGATACGTTAAGAAATTCATTTTTCTAAAATTATAAATACTGACAATTTAAATCTGTTTCTTAAATACCAACAAGACACTTTAGTTAAAATTAACGAAAATGTCTACTTCATACAGCTGTTACTTATTAATTAATTTGGATAGATTATTTCAATAACATGACTACTCATTTTTGAAAATTTATTTCAATTGATCAAATTTTGAGAATACGAATCTGAAATTATGTTTTTTTAAATCAAATCAATTAATACAAAGTAAACAAAACAGCAACTAAATATTGAACAGTTTAAATTTAAGCAAAATCCAATCCTGCTCCGAACGCTTACGGAAAGCAACGGAGTTTAGCCTCCGGTATTCTGTCAAAATTCCGTATCGCTGCCTCTGAAAAACCGCTAATACCAGTTGATTTCACACTTGGTGTGATATGACTGGATGGTAAACAGGAAAAAAAAACTGCTATATTAATTCGGTGAAATTGGAATGGGAATTTAATTTAAAGTTAATTATCTCAGTGCTTATGGCGATACAAATAAAAAAAACGAGTGATTCTATACTCCATCATACAGGGAATAAACAATCGATGAAAATACGTTACAGGGCACGCTTTGACTCATTCCGTTATGATATTGTAGTGACTAGTAGTATCACACAACCGCCTTTGTGGTTTACGTAACGTACTGCGGATGGCAACATGATCAGATTTTCATTTGTTTCACTACCGCAGCAGTCGTATACAACCTCTGGGGTTGCTTCAGGGAACTGAGCCGGTTCGGACGACCTCATTCGAGTTCGAGCAGGATGCAGCACTAACGGCTGGCTTACCTTGGGGAAATTGAAAATCGAGATCGCTTTGTTGCAGACGAGGAAAACAAAGCTTCGGAACGGTTCCTTTTGAAGTCCTGTAGGTGGGGGCAGATTTCGTGCAGTTAATTGAAGTCTGGCGCTGTTAGATCAGTGTTGGGCATTATCCAGCCACAGGCGGCATTTATTTTTTAATGACAGCTCTACAAATAATATTGTATGATGTTTTTAACTGTTTTAACTTGTTAACCGTTAAAATCAGGCATTGGTCTATTTTAACGCAAAATTGCGACATTTTTGACGCTCCATTTTCACCCCGCCTACTTATTAAATTACACTTGGTAAGGTATCTTTAATGAAATGCCATAAATCAACACAAAGGATCCCCGTCTTACGGTAAGCAAAGAAGGTGTCGCATTTTAATGAAGCCGCTGTTAAAAATCAGTGGGCAAAATTACCCCATCTCGCTCTCTTGATTTAGCACACGCAAATTGAGTTAAATAAGAAGTGGGATGCGGCTCCAAACAAGGGTGGGATCATAAAATATGTCAGTTTCTCCAGTAAATTCTCTCAGACAAAGTAGGTCTGTGTAACTCAATTTACCTTTATCAAAGGATACAGCCGGCGGGGACGCCCCACGTCTTGAGAGTTGCGTGAAAATCATTGCGGCGATAGCGTCGCCGTTAACCATTTATTCTTTACATATTTATGGGAACACTTCGAACTAGTCGACGAATTAATTTTATCTGTTTTATCTAACGAGACAGTAAGACAAATATATTCTATACATATACAAAACAGTGCCTATGTACCAAAGAAGGTCAATTTTAACTAACAATAAGCATACCTCTTTCCTAAGTTGCTTCATTTAGCCGCTAGAGGGCAGCGTCAAAGTTGACAAAGAAAAAAATAAGTTGTGAACAATTGTAATTCTGTGAATAAGTTAAAATGAATTGTAGGTAACTCAGACAGTGACAAAGAATTTACGAATACTCCACCTGACTTGCAGGAGGAAGCTAGCAATATTTTTCATTTGTTACCTACAAAGTCGAGACAACGCCAACGGTGTGAAAAGTATTATGAATTGTTCAATAACAGGCAAAGGGATAAAAAGCAAAAAACTTAACAGAAAATGTACTACTTGTATATCTATCACAGTGATCAAAGATTGTAAATGCAGTACACTATGGTTTGAATTTTCAATGTTAAAAAGCACTTTTAAAGTTGAGGAAAATATTAATTTTGATAATTTTCATAAAGTTCGAGCATTTTTTAAACAAAATTCTGTAAATTACCTGCCCAAAAAGTCTAAAAGTTTGACTCAAGAACAATGTATTAAATTTTTTAAGCAAGCACATGATTCGAAATATCTTACAACTTACAATCAAGGTAAACTAAGTTGAATTAATTATGTTTTTTTATTAGCATTGCATTATAGGTTTCTCTTATTATCGGACTATAAGGAGCTTGTCGAAATGAGTTGTTGAATATAAAACTAACCACGTAGAGGAGACATATTGATTGTTACAGTTCCACAAACAAAAAATAATATTATAAGAACGTTTACAGTCACAAACAAAATGATCCAGTCACTGAAACATTTTGGCTACCGAATTTTTTCGGATGTAATGGACTGATGTGAAATTTGAACTGTAGGTAGGGAATAGCTCAAGAAAAAAAAGTTATATAGTGTCGATGTGTGCTTTTACCCCAAGTGTGGCTGCCACCCCTTCTGGAGGGTGGGAATTTTTTTATTAAAAATAACCTCACGCTTCGATAGAGGGACGAATACTAAGCAAAAAATGTTCTATAAGAATTTTTTGTACAGTCAATACTTTTTTAGTTATTTGCGCCTAAGCATGTTCGTTTTTAGCCCAAAAAATGCATGTTTTTGAGTCATTTTTCGCGAATATCTCAAAAACCACAAGTTTTATCAATAAATGATCTAAGCAAAAATGAAGATAATTAAATAGCAAAGAGATTGATTTTTTTATTTTTGTAGGTGGTATAGATCCCGAGTTATGACTATAATGGAAACGTTCAACGTCCTGTAGCGGAAAAATTAAAGGTTTTTCGAGGAAAACTTATATAACACTTATTAAAGTTCTTGAAAAGACCTTTAAATTGATTGGTGGTAAAGGTCGTTAGCATGAAAACTAATGAAGTTACAATCAAAATAATATGATTGTTTTGATTTTTGAGAAAAAAAAAATCGGTATTAAAATTAATGACTTGACAGAAAAAAAAATTAAACGTATTCCTTCTGCAATTTACTTTATTTATGTATTAACAGTAGATTCTGGGCATTTGAACGATTTTAGAGGCCTAAATTTAAAAAAATATTTCATTTAATTTTGAATAAAATTTTTCAATTTTTTAAAAAATCGCCTTTTTTCAAAATATTTCAAAAACTAACAAAGTTATAAAAAAAATTATAAGATGATGAATAAGAAATTGGAAGTTTTTTTGTTACTGAACAATTTGCTTTTTTTTAATTTTTATAGGACAAACAAAAGCACACAGACAATATAACTTTTGAAGTGGGGGGTCAGATGAGCTTGTATGCAAATTTTAAGGAAAATCCATGCTATCCGAAAACATTGTGGGCTTTTACCTTATTTTCGCCTTCAGTGAGTGGACTATAATATCCGCGGGCTACTAATACTCATAATTGTTAAAAATATCCCCTCCCTTGAACTAATCTGCTCATAATAATTTTGTCGGGGGTTAAACTTCACCTACTATTTTTTTTGCCATACCTAATTTTTTTGCTTTAAAGATGAAGGGTTTGTTAAAAATGTTTCTCTTTCTTTCTACAGAGTGTTATACAATCTTTTTACAGGATGTTCCGGTTTATGTTTCGATTATTCCTTCATACGATTTTTTAGTATTGATATTTGAAAAAACCTATTTTATAAAATATTTCCGATTTGGATAAAACTATATTTAACGATTTGTCTGATCAAAATGAAACATTTAGTAAATTTGATAATAAAGTCACTGCTTGTAACTCATTGTGGTAATTCTAAGAAAAAAAAAATCTTATTTTATTCTAAAACCAGTCCATTTTTGACTAATTTTTGTTTTTTTAACCTGTATTAAGTCAGCTACCAAGCACTGGAGATTTTCCCCGGAATTTCCCCTTCGGAGTTTTCCCCGGACTTTTACCCTGGAATTTTTCCCGGACATTTCGCCGGAGTTTTGCATGAAACAGCTGGTAGATATTTGTTTATGCTCAAAACGCGGCAGCTAATAACATTTTGCTATTTTCTATTATAGTATTTGTTCACTTGTTTCAAAGCTCCACTTCCAAAGTTTCAGTGCATTTAATTCCCGACTATTAGGATGCGTGTTTAAACTGAGATACGTGTTTTTTATGATTTCTTATACGGTCTAAAAATAATCGTTTCTACATAAAGAAAGTTTTTTTTTAAATAAGTAGCAATTTTCTAGGTAGCGCTAATTTTAGAAGCAAATTGGAACAGCAGTATTATAATCAATCTAGGGTCAAATGTAAAAAGTATTAATTCCACAAAAAGTGTAAATGTTCTAAAAAAATGGCCACGCAGTCAGCGACTTACCAACATGCCGGATATGATAGACGATAATATTAGATATTTTTTTTGGGTGGGCACCAGGCTTTCTGGAGTAGGCCGTGCACACCCCTGCTCCCCATGCCTTTATTCAGCATCTTCAATCTTCAATCTTGTTCCACAGTTGTGCCCCACTATCGACACCACAGTATACTAATCAGTAGTATACTCTGATCGACACTCATAAAGGTGAACATAGCGGCTAGTGAGTCGGATCGGAGCATCGTGTTCTCTTACTATCCATCCGCCTGGATATGGATCATTTAAATGTGTCGGTACATTGTGACTGAAGTGCGACAGTGCTCCATCATGCATAAAACGCATATGATCAGTTAGATTAACTCGTGTTATAGATCGTCAAACAATTCCACACAAAAGCCTTCAAACTGTAACACCTCCCGGATAAACTAATCTGCACCTCCGGATAGATATAATTACTCCAAAGCGATGTGGGTGAACCGACACTTCATTTCAATTATCCAGTGAGTTGCATGTGACGTTTCTAGCTTCGCGGCTCCAGTAACTTTCTACTTGTCTACATTTCACGCACAGCTGCGTAAACAGAATTAGGAAAACATAGAACATCTCCGGAGGAACTCTTGTTGGAACACGCTCGTTAAAGAGGCGATAAAAAAGAAGCAAAAACCTTAAATATAAATAAACAATTATTTTAAATTGTTGAAGTGTGTCGTTAGAGACGACGCCTGATTCAGAACTAAGTACAAATTAGTACGGTTTTAATACAAAGCTAAATAAATAATTGATTCTCGACCCCTTCTAAAGTCACTTCTAAATCTGGAATGAACATTGTGTGGGAAATACATCTGGACCTGTAAAAATTAGAATAGCCGAGCACAAAGATATTGGAGAAATCGAGAATTCGCGATGACGTTTGTGAAAACCTGTAATTCAATGGTATTCGACCAAATTTTGGAGAATCTTTAGTAGAAGATGCTTTTATGCTTCCTAAATTTATTCAATTTTACAATAATAATTGTTTACTTCTGGATTTTCTTGTCATTCACTATAAAAAAGTCTGGCGCGCTAGTCCGCTGTTAAGCGTTGAGTGAATAGTTCACTCAACGCTTCAAGTGATCGACTCGCACTGTTGCCAAGTTGTGATTAAATTTCCCAGTTCATCGTATTCGATTTTAAAAACGATTAATGTTACGCCCGTGTAATATGCAACTTTTTTATTCATTTAGGCTTAATCTATCTTACGCTGAAGGGCCTACGGATTAACTACAATACCCCTCAGACTTGAGACTCTTGAATTTCCATCATTTCTCAAAAAAAACAATGTCGCTGCTCGATAAACGAAAGTGGACTATTAAACATCACTCGCGAATGTGTGCGTGCGCCTTTTCATCAGACACTCTCCCCTGGTGGGTTGTCGAAGCCATGTCGCCTGTTCAGAGAAGGCGGTGAGCATTTAATTTACTTTAGGGGAAATTAATTACCCGCCCCGTTTGGTGTAGAAGTTCCTAGTTCGCTATGTACATAATTATTTGAACGCTGTTGTTGAAGACTTCGATTTGTTAATACGTTCGCTGGTTAATCATAATTGAGGGGGAGGCGGGGGCTACGACTTGCCTCAACTAGCACAAAGGCTTGTTTTTCGTTTATAGGCCAGTCAAATTTCCGAAAATACCTCGTTTTTTGCTAAAATTTACTTCGGTAAACAGAGACGTAAAAATTAAGAAAAATTTCTTAGAATTGATGAACTTATCCACTTTTTCCCAGTTGAATTTTAGGGCTTCATTTTCAAAATGGTGTCCAAGGTTTGCAAAAAACATTTTTTTTCATTAAAAGAAAACTAATAATTTCAAAAAAAAAATGTTTTAGACTGAAGTTGTAGAACTTCTAGTTTTAAAAAGAAAAAAGATATTTTTACTAAACTCTCGGAATATGTAGTCCTTGGCAAGTAGAATAATAGACCAAGAAAATTAAATTTTTACACGAAAAAAGTCCTATCCGCAAGATTATTGTAAAGTTGTCTAAAGGAACATAATACAAGACATCTCAACCCTCAACTTGTCATAGGTTTTATAACATTTTAACAATAAATGCGATAGTTATAAACAAATTAAGAAATGGGCACTTTTCTTGTTTTTTTGCAATAACTTTTTTGTTTATTAACCGTTTTTAATTTAACAAGTCTCATTTTGTAGATAATTTTACTCCCTATAAGCTGTCTGTGAGTCACTTTTCGCTAAAATAGAAAAGTTAGCTAATAAATGGTTTTGACTCACGAGATGAGATGTTTCCTTTAGACAATTTTACAATAATCTCGCGGATAGGACTTTTTCGACTTTCTCTTTTATTTTCGCTAATTTTCCTGGTGTATAAGTGCATTTTTGTAAATTTGCAAAATATGTATTTTATAGTTTTTGCAACAATTGAGTTTTTCAAAAAAATACATTTTTTTCAAGTTTCAACAAATCATACACTAATGCACTTACTTGACCCATTTTAGACTTAAAATTTACTCCAAGAGTTGTACTGTTCCTGTGCAAATTGTGCGCGTATTGCAAAATAATTGGAAATATGTGAAAAATCTACCAAATTTTGACATTTTTTATCGGGTTGAAAAATGTAGATCTTTTTCTTACCGTTGAAATTTAATCGGAATGACATTATTGCCATTTGAAAGCCGACATTTTTTCACGAACTTAAAGAAATATATCTTTTTTTTTTTTCGTTTTAAAGATATAAAAGTTTTAAAAAAGGCGATTTTTAGTCGTTTTTTGCAAAAACTCATCGAGCTGTGCTCAAAATTTTTGTTATAAAAAATTCTACAGCTTTTATCTAAAACATTATTTTCTAAAATTAAATTAAGGAACTGTGAATTGCATTTTTAATTTGCCCCCCTTGGATTCTGTGCTAACGGCGTCCATGCCGTAAAGTTAAAACTTTTCAATTTGTCACAAGTACAATTTAAATAAATTATACACTTTTAATTACGGATGGATCCTCTACAAGCGTACGGTCGAAACATCCAAACACTTTTGTGTAATTAATTTGGAATTACTGAGGAACTGCAAAGCAACGCCTGGAGTATTATTGGCTTTAGATTGCAAGTGTGCTCTTGTTTGAACTTCAAATATGCACTGGATACGTCTGAGAGGCACTTTGTCCCAAGAAATACGAGCCAGTTTAACTGATAGTTCACGATTTAATTTGCCCGTGATTGTATATTCGATATTGTCAAGCATACAAAAATACAAATATTTTGTAGTGTTTAAAAAAGATGGGAATACATTGTTGGATGAATCTTGGGAAACAATAACTCTACATCGTTTTATAACAATTTTATTAATAAATATAGTATAAAACAGAACCGTAATAGCATAAAATACGTCAAATATTTAAAAAAGTAAAAATATCTACGTTCCTATAAGCGAATACATGGATATAATAAATTGTCATAAAAGTATACAATAGGTAGACAAATAAAACTTTTTCTGCGAATGACAAAATGGATTAGAATTTTGTTGGAAATAATTCATTATTCCATCAAACAGAATTAAAATTCGTTTAGCAAAATGGAAATAAATTCAATTTAAATTAATATAATTATTTTGTACTGTTGCATTATTTACATTATATTCGAAATACACACAATCTCCTATAAATACTTAGCTGTTAGCATCAAATAAGTCCAACAAACAATGGTAAAAAAATATATCACACTTCTATTGTGATGTGATGTTACGTGATGTCTTTTACAGAGCTTTTAAAGGAAATACAAAAAATATAAAACTTAATTTTAAATGTCTTAAACATGGGCGTAGCCAGGAATTTATTTAAGGAGGGGGGGCTGAGAGCCAGTTTATTAACAAAAGTACAAAGGAAATCATGTTTTTTTTATTCTTTAATAAATTATACACTCTATTTGCTTTGTTGATTCAATAATTTCTGGCGAAATTAAAGTTAATTCTTCCATCTCAAATAATAAATAGTTATTTTTATGGATTTAAATAGGAACAATATGGCGATTACTGTGTACCTAAGTTATTTACTTACGCTCGTCTCATAACAACCACAGACGACCTTATGAAATTATTATTATTCATGAAAAAAGTATTATACAATTTTAATAATATAAAATAAAGAGCTTTGTTTTCTGTTATGATAAAATTAAAATTGATCGGCGAAAAAAATATGTACTCAACAGAAAAGTAGACTTAATAATGCATTGGCTGCTTTAATAGACAGTTTTGGAAAAATGTAATTTTTGAAACTTGCAACATGCAGCAATAATTAGGGGGGGGCTGCTCCCCTGGCTACGCCCATGGTCTTAAATGTACGTGCTAAACGTTATCACTAGAGAGCGGACAATGTGTGCCTTTAACCCGAAGAATAGGTCAAATTTTGGTAGAGATGTGTACGCGTTCAAAAATGTATTGTGTATAAACTATGCAAAATATAATTATTATGTATAGCAAATATATCGTATTATCCTCGCGAAGATTTGTACCCTTTATTTAAAATCCATAAATCATGTGAACAGGTTAAATAACGAGAAAACAATTAAGTTAATTTTGTTCTAAAGAAATGAAATGACACTCGCGCCCATCTCTAGTCCATTCCGTCGACATCGGTTGCGTTTATCGAATTCCTATTGGTCAGAATTCAAACTGCAGCCCTGTTATGAATGGAGCGTGAGTTGGACTATTCTATCATGTGCGTCGCCTGAGGTTATTCGTTACATTGACTCCTAATTTCCAATTAAAAGAACGACACTATTTTTAACCGAACTTTATTTAATAAATATGTAGTATACAGTTTCTGATTTTCTAAATATTTTATAACGCCTAAAAATGTATGTACCGTGGAATTTTCGTGAATTATCATGTAAATTTCCGATGCATACCCGACACGCCACTGCGTCATGGATAATGTATCTAGGTTTATGAATGACATATCTATGTTCAAGGTTAAAGACACAAATTGTCCGCTCTCTGGTTATCACTTCGTCAAGAAGACTTAATTTCGAGCTGCGTCAGTTCTAAAATATTGTCGTTATTATTTCTTAACTGGCAAGACATATTCCCGATGTAAATAGTCGAGGATAGTTGCCCAATAATATGATGTGGAAACAGTACGTAATTTGGCCGAATGCAAAGGAATACTGCAGTTTAATCAATGCTACTACACCCATTTTACTACTTTTTTGTTTACTATAAATCCCATACCAGACCAAATTAATACATAACTTTTTACTATCCAAAAAATGAAAGTTATACTTAATCGTCCTTTATATGTAACCCCCATTGACAAAAACTTCCATCAGTTTTTACGTCAAAGATATACTGGTCTGATATGGAATGGACTAACCTTCCAACATTTATATTTTATATTGAATTATTTTTAGGTCTATCTTTATGAGGAAGGTAAGGGTGGAGGGTTAGCTGATATTGGGGGTGTAACGGGGATTGGTAGATTTTGCGCTGGTAGTTGACCCTGAGACGCTTCGCGTTGCATGGCAAGTCTTCTGTTTAGTCTCTCCTTACGTTCCTCCCTCAGACTGGAGAAGAAGGAATAAAATGCGAAAAGGCCAAAACACTAAAATCATCGGTTTCGTTCATTATACTCGTAATCATGGTACAGAGAATGCCCCGACCAAAAATAGCCACCACAAACAATCTTGAAAGCGATATTTTGGATAATTTATTTATTACTAGTTCTTTTTTTTTAGAATCAAACCAAAAAGTGTTTAGGTTTTGAAATTTTATATCGACAAGTTGCTATTTTTTTTTATAAAATCAAACAAAATGCATATTGTTTTTTTTCTCACCCGGGCCTCACCATGGGTTAATCTGGCCCTGAATAATAAAATATATGTTTTTCTTTAACGTAATTTATTATCGAATATACTATTCAAATTGACCGCCACCATGTTATGTTCTGAAAATGTATACAAACTAACATTTTTGCGGATTTTGTCACAGATACCATAAACTTCAGATGCCCTCACAAAAAGAAACCTTAAAGATTCAGATCAGGTCACCTGACTGGCCATTCTGCAGGATTGCATCTTCTAACAGTTAGAAGGGGTCGGCAAGTAATTTTAGGTGGGGTCCGGATACTTTTGAAAAATTTTAACGAGGTCCAGAAAAAAATTCATATTTCTTATTTTTTTATTTTAATTTGGACTCAAATTTAATTTGCTTACTAACCATTAAGAACTCACACACTCACACAATTGTAAAATACTAGAAAAAATTATAAGATTGGCACTTAAACGTAAAAAACATTTTTTTAATAATTTATTTGAGTAATTTATACTTTCAAAAAATTTTTGGCGGTCCAGTATTTTACCTTCCGCGGTCCGNTGTGCCAAAAGTGGGCGCTGTAGGTGCAATAGTTTTCGCACAATTCTATTTGTTTATAGCGGAGGCTCCAAAAGTTATGAACTTTAAGCCTCTGTACAAACGTTAATTTTCAATCAAACATGATTCTGAAAGCGTCATTGTAATCTTAAAGACGCAATTAAGCGACCTATTAAAAAATATCACCGTATTTTTTGACATTAACATTCTCAAATTGTGCATTAAAAAACCGTGCGTTTTTCGCTTATAAACAATTTGAATAACATTGTTGTTATTTATGCTATCTCGCCGAAAATAGATGCAATGGATAGCTGGCAAAAAATACAGTTTTAAAATAAAAAAGTACCCTCTACGACCAACAGGAGACAAGATAAGAATTTTTTTTAAATCGCAGCACAATTGTTTATAAATATTAAGTTGTTAAATGAAATATTAATTAAAATTTCAATTTCGGAATTATTTTACTATTATTAAATAAATAAATGAAGCTATCGTTCATTTAAAGTTAATTTTTTTATATATTAAGTCAAAGTAAACTTATTTTTTCAATATTTTGTTAGTTATTTAATTACGATTTAAATGTAAAATTAAAGTAAAAATTCCCAAATTATTTTCAAATTATTATTTATTGTTAAAAGATTTAAAAAAGAATAAAAAGCATTTGAATTTATTGCAAAATTCTCAAAATTAAAAAATATTAATAAAAATAATGCGGTCGATAAAATTACAATTTTAACTTCTTGAAAGGCGATGAATTTGATTCCATATCATTTTCTTCTTCATTATCATATGAATCTTCTCCGTCATCTTCTTCTTCTGTAAATATTATAGATTCATCAGCCTCAGAAAATGTTTACTTTAATTTTACGTTTAAATCGTAATTAAATAGCTAACAAAATATTGAAAAAACAAGTTTACTTTGGCTTAATATGTAAAAAAAAACTTTTTAAGTCAACTTCATTTATTTATTTAATAGTAGTAAAATAATTCCGAAATTGAAATCTTAATTAATATTTCGTTTAACAATAATTTTTGTGACATTTTTGTAAATTAAAAAAAAAAATAAGTACAAAAGATGCGTTTTTTCTGGGATTCAGGGCTATTCTACGAATTCGTAAATACGCCCATTGTTATTTTTTCGTCGAGCTACCCCAGTTTAAAAAAAGAGAAGTTTCTACGACGAATAGAAGCCGAGATATTGCAGAATTGTTTTCCTCACTTATTTGTTTAAATAGAAAAGTAAACTATTAAAAATTTTTGACTCACGAGATGAGAGATGTTTTGTATTATGTTCCTTTAGACAATTTTACAATAATATCGCGGATAGGAATTTTTTCGAGTTTCTCTTTTTTTTTGCTAATTTTCCTGGTCTATAAACCTACCATCTAAAAATTGTCAAATTTACCACGATGATGATCGCTTTGAATAGTATATTTAATAATTTAGATTGTTTTCCGTTAGTTCTCTCTTTCCAACACTAGAGTAACAAAACTAACGAATAATTTTAAAAATACAGCTGTATAAGCTTCTAATTTATTTATTTATTTTTTAAGGTTATAGGATACTCGAATAAAAAAAATAAAGTACTGTCTCTAAGGTTCTGGTCGATACTGACCTAAGAAATATTATTTCAAATAAAGTTCGCACGAGAAAAATCGAAAGATGAAATTCATATTTCAGGATTATTAATCGCTAAAACAGTATACTTAACTAACTTTAGTAAAAATAATTATTATAGAATTAGAATTATATTATAGAATTACGATATTCAACCGTATATGTTCCTCTTAAAAGCGAATTTGATTTTTCGTATTATTTTCAAAGTTGCTCGTGATAGCTACTTTATTTGTGACACCCTGTACATGTTTTAGTAATAACAAATGTAACAAACTTTTATTACCCACCTGAAATATTCCGGAAATAAATCCAATCAAAGCACCGTCCAACAATATCCGTTTTACGTACTTCACAAGGGGTTTTTGGCACCCCTCTTCATAAATGTATTGAATAGTAACATTGGATAATTCCGGATTTGTACAAGAAAAAGGTGTGCTGTTGTGTTTCGATGAATAATCGGTTACTCCATACAACCCACAACATTTTAACTAAAAACAGTTTATATTATCGCATTATCAAAATGAAATTGTACTTATTTAAAAAAAAAAAAAAAGTTGGCAGCTGTGAGTTTCGAACCTGCCGCTCTTTCTGCTGCTACCTAAAATTCAGCGACTAAACCGTTTGACCTAACAACCTGTGTAATTTCGTGAACTGATAACACAATACTTACATCACTTTGTAGTTTAGACCACTCTTTTTTATCGAAATTAATCATTTCCTTAAATGACACTCTCATCAATTCCAGTGTCAGAATAGAGATCTCATCCCATAGTATCATCGACCATATTCCAACAGCAAATTCACAAACTAATAAAATTAGTGTAAATACCATAAACTGCAAATTAACGTAAAATAGACACCTCGTTAATTACCTATTGATTTCGATTACCCACCAGAACAATGTGAAAATTGTGCTCCCTTGTGGGGCCTTTAATTCCCAGCCAGGTCAAGAATAAATGTAAAAATCCGAGTATAAATATCACAATAAAAGGTCCAATCGTGTCCGAGGGCACAAAGTTAAAATGATACAAAACTCTGTACGACAAAATTACAGAGAAAGTAATTAAAAGAATGCCTGAAATCTAAACATAACATGCAAAACAAGGTCATTAATATAAAAAAATACCTACTTACAAAGAGTAATCCTGAATATGTTAAACACAAAATTTCTTTGCACTTTAAAGATACCATATTTACATGGAAAAACACACTTTAGGGCAAAAATCAGATATTGTTGTATACAATAAGATTTACTCAATGTTACGTTTATATAAAAACCACTGCACAGAATCACATCATCAAAATAAGAAGCTTTACAGATTTTCATTCATTACGATTCAATTTTACTACTCGTAAGTCATAACAAAATCAAGTCATAAACTGTTAACAAACTAACAACTAATTTATTTATACATCAAATATTTATTGAGGTTATTTTAGTAATGCCTAAAAATAACTGTACCTGTATTTACTTCTATTGACAACTATTTAACATTTTTTAAGGTATTTGATATGAAGTCGTTATGCAACCAGACTTACAACCTTTTGAATGCCTGGATGCAGCAATATGGTAGGATCTGATCTTAGTAGCTCAATTTACTCATTCTGTCATTCTTTAGCTTTTAAGTAAACAAACATGGAGGATGTAGTAATGTAATCTGTCACTTGAGATATTTAAAAATTGTTATTTTGTGATATATAACTACATAATTAAAATGTATACATTATTGCATGGATTTTATAAATATATGGTACAAAAGGATGAATTCTGCGTGCTTATTCTTGGATTGGATAATGCTGGAAAGACTGTGAGTACCATATAATAAAAACTGTTCTCAATTTTAAATAAAGAAATCCATTTCCAGACGTATTTAGAAGCGGCGAAGACAAAGCTGACGAAAAACTACAACGGTATACATCCCACAAAGATAACAACTACAGTAGGGTTGAACATTGGTAAAATAGACCTAGCCGGTATACGCCTCAATTTTTGGGACTTGGGAGGGCAAAACGAACTACAATCTTTATGGGATAAAGTATGTAATCGTTCTTTGATGAATTCAGTCCGATAAATTTCTCGTTTTTAGTATTATGAGGAATCTCACGCCATTATTTACATAGTAGACTCTTCAGACAGAGACAGGATAGACGAATCTAAAGAAATATTTGGTATAAGCAAAAAAAAATTTATTCTAATACATTTTTTCATACGTAAGTTTTTTGTAGATAAGATGATAGCGAGTGAAGCTTTACAAGGCATTCCGTTGTTAGTATTAGCGAATAAACAAGATATTCCCGAGTGTATGGGTGTGAGAGAGGTCAAGCCGATATTTAATAAAAACGCGCATCTTATAGGGAAACGGGACTGCATGGTTATGCCAGTTTCTGCATTAACAGGGTAAGGCACAATAATTACATCCAAAGCGAAATGGTTTTGTATTTGAAATTTAAAAATAACAGCTATAAGTGTGAAGTTAGTAAAAATTGGTTCTAATAAATTATTTGCTGCCAAAATACTAAACAGACGTAAGATAATAAAAGAAATCATTATCTGTCATGTAAGTAATATTTTATCTAGATTATTAGCTTGATAAAAAGCCTAATTTAATGCAATAAATATTTCGAATTAATTTATAAACTTACGAGTAGGCAATAAACACAAAAACTTTTTTAATTTAGTTTTGATTTTTAAAATGTAATGTTTATTGTACATTTTTTATATTTTTTATAAATGTATGGGCACCGCTTCGGATAAACCGTTATTCTGAAATCGATAAATATATAAATAATTTTGTTTTTATGATCTGAAAATTTTTGAATGCAAAAATAATTGCAAACTTAATTTTCACCTATTTTCAACGAACTGTTTGTACTTCAACCTTAAATTTTTAATCGTAAACGGTCTTTAATGCCTAAAGTAATAGTCGAAAAATAGAAGCACAAAACTGACAACAAAGTAAAACGAGAATATCTTTGGAATACGGGAATAAACACAGTTTTTCTTTAGTTTAGTTTTCAAAATCTAGTCAAAAACATTTTTCTAATAGTAGTTTTACACAGGCAAAGGAATTGATACATATTTTGTCCTTGAATAATTGTTATTGTAATATATAAAATTGTCATTAATTTTATGATGACAATAATTTCATGAGAAAATTGTAATAAGGACTGGCTCTAATTTTTCAACAATTCTTTGGTGAATTTGGTTTACATTTATATTCAAAGATACAAGTCAACTGTGTTTCTAATAAAACTGATTAAACATTTTAATTGGTCTTGATTGATTCTCTTGAAATTATTTTAACTAAATTCACTGAGTAAAAATTAAAATGCGTAAAATACCTAGCAATATCAATAAGTTCATCAACTTGAGGATATATTTTTTTGATTGGTGTAAAACTGCTATAATATCCATTACTTGGATATTATAGATAGTAAAAGTGCATTTCCCGATTTAATGTTGATAATACTAGAAATTAACGATGAAAATCAAACCTATTTAAGGAAACTTTAGGATGGACAATAGACAAAGACGAAAATTTAAAATTAAATTTTATATAATATTTGTTTAAAGGGTTTCACGGCACATGTTGATATTTAAAGCACGATGGTTTCTTGTGCTAGGCTCTGTGGGGGCTGAACCGCCATCAGAACCCCTAGGTCCGTTCTGATGTTCATTTTGGTTCTGGTCTAAGCCCTCAGTCACGGCGAAGCTTTTATAGTCGCCAATGAAAGTGCCGACAGTGAAGGATATGGCAAATTTTTTGGAAGCGAACGGTTCCGGCCTTACAACCAACAACAAAAACCAAAATCAATATCAGGGCAAGCCTAGGAGTTCCAGTGGCGGGTCCGCCCCCACAGTGCCCAGCCCGAGAACAACATGAACAAGTCAGAGATTAAGTTGTTACGACTAAAAGGCAAAGAATCAACCAAACGATCAAAAACTGGTTTAAAAAAATACAAAAATTCTTAACAATTTAATCTAGTTCGGTATTGTCTCAATTTAGCTAATCCAATTGCTAATAAAGATAAAAAATTTTTGCCACAGTCCTTTATCTATTTCATATCTATCGGGTCTATGGTAGGGTATCGCGAGAGTAAATAAAATTTTGCTTCAGGGAAGGAGTAGACGAAGGAATACGGTGGCTGGTAGATTGCATCAAAAGAAATGCATACCTGAGGCCACCCAGGAACGACCAGGAAAGTTAGCACCGGTGGAAACTAGACTGATAATTTTTTAAATGTTTATGTACATGGTATATATTAATATTTATAAGTGTAAATAAACCCATTTCTGTACAAGCATTGTTTGTGTGATAGGCGTTCCATTATTTAACCATAAAACCGCGCGGAACCTCAGATAAATTGATAATAAAATGTGTAACTTTCTTATCTCTGTTATTTATTATCGAAAGAGTTATAGAGGATAATGAGTTTTCCGGAGTTAGGTGTCGCGTGTGCCCATTTTTTATGCGACTTTTAAAAAATGTACCCCTATTTCGAGTCGGATTGGAGCGTTTTGCCTCCAGAGGCCAACCGAAGGTGAGTAAATTCAAAAAATTAAATACCTACCAAAAAAATGCAAAAATACCTCCATTTCATTTCGACCTGTCTTTTTATTCGAGAAATTCGACACATTATCGATCCGCCGCCGTTTTTATTAATCGAATAAAATTTCAAACGACCGTAATTGAATTAAATTAGTGGATGGAACAGCTGAATTAGTGAGTAGGTGTCTAGAATCGTCATTGAACCCTCGTCAATTTTTTCGACGTCGACAGATCCACCGAGTCGTGACGTCACAAAGCCGGCCATATTGCGATAGCCGTAACGTCAATTCGATGGGATGGTCTAACAAAAAATAATAATTTATCCGTTTTGTTAAAACTTTAAGTTGCGAACTGAAAAAATTAGGTTGTTTAGTGGGTCTGTGTTATCAAGTTAATTTATTAAATAGACTGAGGCCGCGTTGAAACTGTTAAGTACACATTCATGTCATCTGTCAAATAAGGCAAGGTGTAAAAAAAAAACAGGTGAATTTTTGCTGTAAAGTTGTAAATAATCAATTTACAAAGGATTCTCGTGTGGATTAAAGTGTTATAATCAATTTCTAATAGAACTAGAGACACAACAACGTACCGCCGACTGTATATCGCAGGTTTTTAATAAATGTTTGTGTGTTGCTTAGCAGATTGTTAACCTGATTTTTGCTGTGTTATTTCATCAAAAACTAATATGAACGCCTCAGAGCATGGGTAATTCACTTAAACCACTAAAGTTTGACGTTTTTTATTTACTAATAATTAATAATTCTAGATTTAATCCAGCCTTTAACATGGCTACAATCAAACAAGTCGTTAATGAGGCTATTGAAAGAGGTATGATTAGCTCGTATGTTACACATCAGACACTGATATCGTTTATTTATTTAAGTTCGAATGCCTACCCCTATGCGACTGCGGGACCTAATAAGGCAGATTAGGGCAGCACGTACAGCGGCAGAAGAACGCAGTGTTGTCAATAAAGAATGTGCCTATATAAGGTCTACCTTTCGAGAAGAGGACTCAGTTTGGAGGTAATGTATTATTAATTTAATTAATTCTTTTTCTTGCTGATGAAATTGAGTGCTGACTGCCTTTTACTGTCTATTAAATACAGTTTAAAAGATGTGTGTGTTCAAAAGAAATTTATAGATATTAGGGAATTCCATAATTTGCGCTACAATACAAGTTTTCTTGCAATTGGTATTCTGTGTACATTTCGGGAAATAACGTTAAACCTTCTTGGAAACGATTATCACAGACTGACAGGTGTATATTAGCATTTCAGATATTGTTCTCTGTATTTTTAATGTTAATAAGCTTTTAATGACTCATGACTTATGTATGAATGCACTGATAGAAATTGTATTTGGCAATCACCTTGCGATACTCAGTCTGGGGTTTATCGTTACTCAAAGCATAAATTAAAATTTTAATCTTTTAAACAAAAATATTCCTTTTGAGTATAAATGATTTTTTTTGTCCAATAACATTTTCATAGGAGATATAATTTATAATTTATTGTAATAATATTTTCTGATGAAATTATATAAACATTCTCAGGAGCTGAAAGTTATTGAGAAAATAATTACGTCTGTTATCAAGTTAAGCCAATTATTGCCCTAAAAATAAATTTGGTAAGTTAAGTTATTGATTACTAAAACTTTACTTACTTTTCATTAAAGATGACATGTTTAACAACAATGTTTTAACTTTACATTACTTTTTACATCGTTAACGCTATTAGTCTCGCTTTTAGCTCATTTTGTACCTGACAAGGTACAGAAAGATTGTGAATATTCAAAACATCTTCCTGTATATAAAACATGGATATAGTTTTGATATCAAACTAATTTTGAAAACATCACAAGAGTTATGTACCATATCGATGATTAATGTCTTATCTATAGTAAATATTGTGTACAGGTGCTTTAATCCTTATTTATATATGCGTTACAGATATACCAGTTTTACGTAGTTACTAAATATGATAAAAAAATATATAATATGTATGTTTTAAGTTTTGTCGTAAACATAGCTCTACAAACTTTTGATTAACATTATTTAATAATTTTTCAAAACGCTATTCTATTCTAACACTTGGTTTATTTTCTTATAAATATATTCTGTATGAATTAGACATTATTGTAATTATTTCTAGGTACTAAAAATTTTTCTAGGCTGAGAAAAATCCCCAAAGCAAAATTCCTTAAAATATTTTTACAGTAAAACATTCTAACTAATTAATACTGTATGTAAACAGCAAACCTTATCCTTTAATTAAAATGGCCTTTGGCATAACACTCGTAATAATAATAATGATTGTAATGTCACCAAGGTCGTATTCTAGAAATTTATTTTCAATTTGCGTTTGTCCTTGAGGGAGTCAGTGGTACTAAGTGATTCAAAAGGAAAATCCAGTCGAACGTCCATTAATGTTTAATTAAAGTAACCCGAGTAATAAAATAACCTCAGAAAACTTTGATTAAAATTGTTTACGCAATACAAACAAAAAATTCTCTTTACGTAATAGCAATTAGATAAATTTAATGTAGTTAAAAGATGAAGGGAACCTATAACGTTATTATGCATTATCGTAAAATCACCCCTGCTCTGTAACAAGGTAATAAAGAGTGACAGGCATTGATTATTTCCCTGTAATCTTTTATGAAGCCGTTAACCTTTATTAAATTTGATGGGCCTGCTACACAAACAGGAGAATATTGGTGGCAGAGATACAATGCCTTCATTCTCAGGAGTCATTGGAGGAAGGGGGAGAGAACTAATAGTGCCTGAAGCGTTATTGATTCTGATTCCGGGCTCACGAAACCCTTCACTGCTTAATGAATGAACCACTCAACATGGCATTGTCGATTTTTTTTTTTTTGTTGATTGGGTTCTAAAATTTTTCGGATTGTGGGTGAGATATAACCTACAAAGTATATATCTTGTCTTAAATGCCATTGTTACTTGATGCCTACTGGTGCAAAACATTGCTTTGTACCTACTGGAAGAATAATCTACTAATCTGGTGCTAAAAAATGTTAGCATCACTTGACATGGACTGATTTTAACTGTTTGCTAGACGTTGGAGTTGTAATTCAATGATTAGTTCATCGTTTTCCACAATATCATTAGTTATTTTCATAGCACCTACAAATTAGGTCACTATGTCAGTAGGTACAAAGTAAGTAGGCATCGATTAGCAATGACATTTAAAATATGACATATACTTTGTAGGTTATATCTTACCCACACTCAAACCACATCGGTAGATATGCTGTATATTTAGTTAAAAAATGTTTCAGATGTCGGAACATAGCGAAACTGTTGTACATACACATGCTGGGCTATCCGGCTCACTTCGGTCAATTAGAATGCTTGAAGCTTATCGCCAGCACCAGGTTCACAGATAAGAGGATAGGATACCTGGGCGCGATGCTGCTGCTCGACGAACGACAGGACGTTCACTTGTTGATAACGAACAGCCTCAAAAAGTAAGTTGAATGATTTTTGTAACCTATTTTTTTTTTGATCGAACTTGTACCTTTACCTTAAATTCTTAATGATATCTTGGACATTTTTTTTTATGTCCTTTAGTGATTTGAATTCCACCACGCAGTTTGTCGTGGGGTTGGCGCTCTGCACGTTGGGGGCGATAGCCTCCCCGGAAATGGCGAGAGATCTAGCCGGGGAGGTGGAAAGGCTGATGAAGTCCCCCAACGCCTACATACGTAAGAAAGCCGCCCTGTGCGCTTTCCGTATCATCAAGAGGGTGCCTGAGCTGATGGAAATATTCTTGCCCGCAACACGGAGTTTGCTGTCTGAGAAAAATCACGGTAGGTGTACATTAATTGTCAAAAATTGGTGACAAGCAGGATTAGGTTATATTTTTTTCCAGGTGTGTTAATTACTGGTGTAACTTTAATAACGGAGATGTGTGAAAATAGTCCCGATACGTTGAACCACTTCAAGAAGGTAAGTTGTCAAACTTTCTTTTTTTTGGGAGGGAGGGTTTAACAAATCGTAAATACCGTATCTAGTACTAACTTTTTGTTTCGCACTTTTTTAATAAACACAGTTTTAGTAGATTTATAAACTTCCAAGATAAAAGTTAAAAGTCCGTCAGTTTCTTTTAAGTAACTAATTTGAATAATTACATTTTTTTAATAGGGTCGTTTACCATTTTTTAAACTACCTTTTTCAAAAGACTTGCTTATAATATTTAACCTATTTAATTTTTTTTATTCTCCGTGTTTCCTTTTTTTGCAAAATATTTCACTTGTCGCATTACCACATCAGACATAATGTGTGAAACAATGAATAGGGTTAATTTTATTAGAAAAATACCTTTGGTTGTTTGTTTTTTGACCACCTAGCAAATTGTTGTCATGTCTCATCAGGTGTACTAATATGTAGTTCACTTGGACTAGATTAGTGTCAGACACTGCAATTCACAAAGTACAGTGCTTTATCTACTAGCCGCTACTATTGGCTATTCTTGGTACTGTCATATAGGTCACAGAATAAGATATTGGAGAATTACTGTACAATGAAAGATTTTAATTTTGTGCATGTCAAAAATCTAACTATGCTATTTACTAACCTTGTTTTATGTTTTACGTTTGTTCACATATGGAAACGACCCTATTCTAATATTGAAATTTGCTAACTCTGGTGTTTTGTTTAGGAAGCGTCTCCTAAACACGAGGTACCGACACGTATGTTACTGAATGTTTGTGCTTTTGTCGTCCCCTTCATGAGTCTTCCATGTATGCCCACTCTGTGCCTTCGCGACTTTGTTCTAATAGCTATCGAAGGGCCGCCTAAGTTCGTTTCTTACATTCCGAAATTCGAACAAAGTTCCAATCTTAGAAATTTCGATTCCTCCCTCTTGTACATAAAACCACCGAGATCGTACATGTACGCTTTCTGTGTGTCCCGATCCCCCGCAATACCCATTTACGCTTTGCCGTTTTTCTTTACAGATAGTGCCAAACCTCGTACGTATTCTAAAGAATCTAATATTGGCGGGGTATTCGCCGGAGCACGACGTATCGGGAGTTAGCGATCCGTTTCTGCAGGTAAAAGAAAATCATTGTTTTTAAATTAAATTTGAACGATTTTTTTTATGAAATTGGTTTCCTCGAAAGGTTAAAATACTGAAGTTACTGCGCGTCCTGGGTATAAACGATGTCGACGCTTCGGAGGCCATGAACGACATCCTGGCCCAGGTGGCGACCAATACTGAAACGAGTAAGAACGTCGGCAACACCATCTTATATGAAACAGTATTATCCATCATGGATATCAAATCAGAAGGGGGATTACGAGTAAGGCAATCGAATGATTCCGAGACATCGCACGTTAAAACTTTGTTTCCTACAGGTTTTAGCCGTCAACATTCTGGGTAGATTCTTACTAAACAACGACAAGAACATAAGATACGTCGCATTGAACACACTCCTCAGAACTGTTCACGTCGATACCTCAGCAGTCCAACGTCACAGGTCTACGATCTTGGAGTGCCTCAAGGATCCGGACGTTTCGATAAGGCGGAGAGCCATGGAGCTGTCGTTCGCGTTGGTCAACACCCAGAACATACGTACCATGATAAAGGAACTACTGACGTTTCTGGAGAAGTCCGACCCGGAATTCAAGGCGCACTGTTCCAGCAGCATCGTACTGGCCGCAGAGCGCTACTCCCCGAATAAGAGGTGGCACCTGGACACCCTGCTCAAGGTTCTGGTGGCGGTGAGTGCAACGGCCCCGTAAATAAACTCGAATTTTTATGCGTAAATGAAATTTAGGCGGGAAATTACATCAGGGATGACGTCATCAGCTCGACGATACAACTGATCTCCGAGAGCACCAACCAGCAGGCCTACGTGACCCTGCAGCTGTACCGGGCGCTGGCGGATGACTTCCAGAACAGGCAGCCGTTGACGCAAGTGGCAGTATGGGCGATAGGCGAGTTTGGCGACGCCCTCGTCCAGGCTTCCTTGGAGGAGGATCCCAACGGGAAACCTCCGACGGAGGACGATNGCTCGACGATACAACTGATCTCCGAGAGCACCAACCAGCAGGCCTACGTGACCCTGCAGCTGTACCGGGCGCTGGCGGATGACTTCCAGAACAGGCAGCCGTTGACGCAAGTGGCGGTATGGGCGATAGGCGAGTTTGGCGACGCCCTCGTCCAGGCTTCCTTGGAGGAGGATCCCAATGGGAAACCTCCGACGGAAGACGATGTCATCGATCTTTATCAGAAGCTGTTGTGGTCCCCCCAGAATACCGTCACGACCAAGCAGTACGCGCTGATGAGTCTGACGAAGCTCAGCACGAGGTTCAGCAATACCAAGTAAGTTTGTTTGTTTACGAGCCAGGCTCATTTTCTGTCTTGCATTACCGTCAGTCAATCGAGTACTTGCAAACGCTAAAAGGTAAAGTATAATAAAATACGATTATGGAGGATTAGAATATTATTTTAAAAAAACAATTAAAATACCGTTAAAAACTTAAAAAAAAATTATTTTGTCAAGATTAATGTGACCAGTAAGAATGAGCTCCAGTGTCGAAGTAAATTTTCTCTCGAACAAAATTCCTCAAAACAGTTTCAAAATAAATTTTTTTAAACTATTTAAAGACTAGTAAGTGAAATAATTTGAAATTGAGTACATGTATTTATGTAAACATTGTTCCAAATCTTAGGCGTTTTTCTAAAATTTTGATGTTTCCGTGGCGGAGTTGCAAGGTATCGGTGGCATATTTATGTAAATAAAATAGTACGCCACTGCTTTACGGTAACATCCATGATATTTTCGGATTCGTCTTTCAATTTTCTACAAATTACTTTATTGTTTTATATACTTTTATGTTTTTCGAAAAAAGCCTGATTTTCGAGTAAAACTTAAAAAACAAACTGAAAAACAGCGGAAACATATTCAACGTGTACATGTTTTCATTCTCAATTATGCAGGGTGTAAAAAGTTGTATATTACAGAGGCGTAAGATTAACTATTCAAAATACAGCGAGTATTAATAAAATATTGGGGAGTTTCATCACAATGTGCCAATAGCGCGTGCACGTGGCAGACTTGTCCTTTGGAAAAAATTTAAACAACTATTATCGTGAAACATTTAGTAAATTTCAAAATGATTGTTTTCCAGTTTTTAAATAAATAAAATAAAATGTATCGATTTTGTAGTACGAAAAAAGTGTTATGCTTTTATTTTAGCTCGAATGTTAGTAATTATGAATCTCTTAAAACAGGAACATAACTTTTAATCAAATTATGTATGTTATAAAAATATGTAATTAAAGTACCCAAAGATTCATGTCATCCAAATAATCATACGTATTAAAAATAATTTAGGGACTTGCCAAAAAGCAAAATTCAGTAATTTTTAAACTCACTAGTACAGAACAAACTACAACATATGCTCAAAATATCCACCACCATTTTCGATGCATGCACGACACCTTCGAATTGAATTTTGGTGCACTCGCTGCAAAACACCATAGAAAAAGGAAATAGTGGTACACAAAAAACACTCAGACATGGTCCAATTCCAGATACCAACTGAATTGCGTCGTATTGCTGGACAGGTTAGTACTAGAGACCGACCGATTAATCGGCATTGGCTTCGACCACATTCGGCCATTATTTAAACCTTTGGCTAAGAATCGGCTTTGGCCAAAATTAAGCTGAACTTTTCGCCGAAGCCGAAAGTACCGTTCGGGACGTCGCTGGACCTAACAAATCTAATCACATTAGGGTTAAATTAGCCCCTTAACACTACAAATAACACTGCCAGATTACAACAAAATTGGGTAAAAGGTGTTTAAGATATGTACGAAATAGCATTTTTTTATAAAAGATTAACACCCTGTATCTTGAAAACGAAGCATCTGTGGACTAATGTTTATATGAACTTTTTCTTTTAAAATCACTCAAATAATTGTCTGTTGAATTTTTGTACATACTTAATTAATTAATCTTGATGCGAAGGGTCCAATTAAAAACTAAAAAAAAAGCTAATTGGTGCGTTTTTCAGCAAAATTCAGCAGATCATAAGCTCGTTCTGTTCGAGCCTCCACGTGGAACTGCAACAGAGGGGCGTGGAGTTCTCTCAGTTATTCGGCAAGTACTCCAATCTGAGGCCCGCTCTGCTGGAGAGGATGCCGCCGATGGAGGTGGTCAGACAGTCGGAGTCGCAGGTTAACGGCGACATCAGCGACATAGAGACCAAGTCTGTCGGGGACAGTCCGCAGCACATCACGAATAACGAGTCGGTAAGTGGCGCACAATTTAATATTTCCACCGACGTTTTTTTTTCTAATTTCTATTTCAAATATTTGGTATTGAAATTCTATAATTTCTCTTAGAATGCACTGTTAGACTTGCTGGGGGGAACGGACGGCGGCCTAGACCTGGACATAATCGCGCCGAGCAGCCAGCCGACGCAGCCCGTCTCCACCAGCAACAACCAGGACCTGTTGGATCTGCTGGGGCTGGACCCGTTGCCCAGCACCCCGAGCACGGAGCCGAGCAACATGGGTCTCATCATCGAGAACAACAACAGCAACCTGCTGCCCGTCATGAATAACCAGAACTCGAATTTCCTTTCGGGCGATCTGTTCAACACGGATAGGATTAATGGTGAGTGACTTGACGGTTGTGTGTGGTTATCTGGCGAAGGTAGATTTTAACGTATAATTTATTGCGGTGTAACTTCGAACATTTGAAGTGGTTATTGCAAGGGGCCAAAAATAACTCGTATTCACAGAAATTTTCAATTTTGACCGAGTCGACGTTTTAAAGTAATTACTACGTGGTCCTTTTATATTTTAATAGAACTATTTTGTGTGGAATGTTACGTCAGACTAGTTTTAAAATTGCGGGTGCGTTTTGGGTGACCGAAAGGCATGTGAATGTATTCGCATTGTCCATGAAAGGTCCCTAAAAAAATATGCTGCGATTATATTTGTCATAACCATTAGGAAACAATTTGTTATGATGAATTAAGAGGTTAATTTCCTATTTTTTTATGTTAATTTCTCATATACAGGGTATCAAGATATTTCGATCAACCTTGGTTATAATAGAAATAAAATCGGTTATAACTAATCTTTAATTTTAACAAACAAGTTCGAACATCCCGTCTAAAATAAACAATGGAAATACCCGTTTATAAAGTGATTACGAGTATTATAATTTAGTAAAATTTGGTTACGATGATAACTGTTAACCGATTCAACCAAGTTTGACTAACTAGAATTTGTTCGAATTATCCGCTATTCAGATAGAAGTGTGTTTCCGAGATGTTAAAATACGTTTCCATGTTGCTTTTCCAGAAAGGGACGTGCCTACCATAACCGCCTACAACAAGGAGGGTCTGAAAATTATATTTTCCTTAGATAGGGTACCGGATAGTAATCAGTTGACGATAAACATGACTGCAACAAATCAAACTCTTTCAAACATGACTGATTTCCTATTCCAAGCAGCTGTTCCTAGGGTAAGACGCCGTTTTTATAGGGGATCGCCACGGTTTAATCGTCGATTTCTATTTCAGGCATTCCAAATACAGATGTTATCACCGTCGGGTTCCGTCATGGCGCCCAACGGTCAAGTGACGCAAGTCTTACGAGTCATGAATCCTAGCAGGGTGAGTGAGACTCGAGAGCTGGGAGAGACCGGAAGTTTTTATTTTAACATCCGGTTTTTCCACAAACAAATCTTTAAGTTTTTTTCAATTTGTATTTTATACAGGGTGGTTTATAATAAATATGATTTGCTTAAAATCATAGGAAATTGGATACTAGTAAAAATTTTTGAAGTTTTACCCGTTACATTTGTAATTATCGCATTGCTCATGAATTACATTTGTGGCATTGTTGAAAATTCCCTTCAGCGGTGAAAATTCATCATTTCTAGGATTTCCACACAAAATTGTCCACAATTTTCTTCTACCATACTCCAGTTCCAAAATGTCACCGCTAGAAGCATTAAATAAATCAAACCACTATTTTTGTAATTTATCTTGTACAAAATTATGAGACGAATGAGTCGATAACGCAGTTACTCTTTCTTGTATAACTTTGTATGCAATTGTCATATTATTTTTGAGAGGTGAATGTTACACCTTTGCATCAAAGTCTTATCAACACCTTAAAACGATAAAATAATGTCGTGTATTCTCAACCGTGCAAATTCAAGTGTGTCATTCGTTTTGCAGTGTTCCAAAATGTCGCATCTACGCATGCTTAGTTGGAATGTTCAATTGTTTCAAGCGCCTATTTGTGTATCTGCTTATGGTGTACAAAAAGACAGGCCATAATGCGATTGTACTTTATCGTATGGCTCTGTATGCAATTATTACGTCATAATATTCTTGAGGGGTAAATGTCGTCATTGTTACACTTTTGCATCATAACTTTTTCTCAAACTATCCATCATTTTAGAGCCATTTACAAGGTGGACTATTCTGCTTTTAAAATATCGCTTTATAAATCTTCCTATACAGAGTGATTCAGTTATAAATGTCATTAATTTTAAGGGAAGATAGGGAAAAATGAGTAGGATACGAATACGTGACTAAAAAAATTTTAAAATGCGTATTTACGCTGGAAAAAAATGTTTTCAAATCATTATTTAAATCCCTTTTCGGTTGAGTGAATCTTGACCTTCCTTATTCGGTCACTAACCTAGCTTTTATTGTGTTTTTAATAGTGAACGACAAAAACAGAGCTTTATCTAGACACCTGAATGAACAAGATATTTTTTTACATTTTAAATATTAACTAGTATTATTTGTTTGTTAATAAAAACAAATGAATAAGGATAATAAATGTTTTCGAATGTTGGGTTAGTGCAATTTAGTTGTACATTTCCACTGTTTTATAATTGAATATGAGTTGTTAGTATTATGTTCGATTAATTATTTAGTTTGTAGTACATATACTTTATTGTGTGCGGCTAAAAAACATTCACTCATCCGTGCATAACACTTTTGGTCCAATCAAATTAGATTTTTACGTGCCAAAATTTAGTTCAGTAAACAGATATGTAAAAATTTCATAGAATTAAATGAACTACTTTACCCCCAGCTGAATGTTAGGGCTTCGTTTTCCAATGCAAAGTTTGCAGAAAACAGTTTTTTTGTATTAAAAAAAAGTTGTAGAACTTTGTATAACAAAAATTTTGTACCCAAGCTGTTGTCAATTAAGAAACAAATGTATTAGTTATTGCAAAAACGGCTAAAAATCAAATTTTTTAAACTTCTATATCTTGAAAATGAAAAGATTTTTTTACGAAACTTTCAGAATATGTAGTCCTTGGCAAGTAGAATTTGTACATTTTTGTAAAATTGTAAAATATTTTATAGTTTTTTCAAAAATTGAGTTTTTCGAAAAAAAGATATTTTTTTTCATGTTTCAATAAATCGTACAGAAATGCACTTACGTGACCCATCTTGGGCTGAAACAGGGTTTGTAGCGGCTTGGAAAACCGAGAAAAGTCCGGGAATTCATTATTCTTCATAAAAAAACAGGGAATAGTCAGGGAATTTTAAAAGTATTCATGAAAGTCGGGGAATTTGATGTTTGCAACTGGAAATTTTGTGAAAGCCGGCCCTGGGTTCTTGAAAAACTATTTGTGGTTTTGAAACCTTTGTAAGAGGTTCTTTGGGTTTATAAAACATTATGGAGTCCAGTTTAGAAAAAGTTTAATGCATGAACACCAATTAGTGTGTAAAAATTCAGGGAATTCTATCTTTTATACTTTTCAACTATAAACCCTGTTAAAATTTTCTTAAAAGTTGTATACTTTCTTGTGCAAATTGCGTATTGCAAAATAATTGAAAATATGCGAAAAATCTACCGAAACTTTGAATTCCTTTTTCGTGTTGAAAAATGTAGATCTTATCGTTGAAATTTAATTGAAAGAACTCAGCTGAGTCACAGTCTTTCTCCCCCTACCATGCTCATCAAAGGCAGTCAATCATTGCGGACTATTTTTTATATTGAAGTAAAAGTATTCAACTACAATATTTGTAAATTTCAGGCCCTAATATTAATAATTGAGGTCGTAGTGATTTTTTGAAAAAAAAATAAAAATTCTGGGCTCCTATTGGTCATAGGACTTTTTTATTTAATTCATGAAAAATGTCAGTTTTGAAATGACAATAATGCCATTCCTATTAAATTCCAATGATAAGAAAAAGACCTAGATTTTTCAACCCAAAAAAAATGTCAAACTTTCGGTATATTTTTCGAATATTTCTAATTATTTTGCAATACACGCACAATTTGCACAGGGAAGCACAACTTTTAGAGAAAGTTTTAAGCCCAAGATGTAAGTGCATTTCTGTACGATTTATTGAAACTTGAAAAAATGTATTTTTTTCGAAAAACTTAATTTTTGCAAAAACTATCAAATATTTTACAATTTTACAAAAATGAACATATTTTACTTGCCAAGGGCTACATATTCTGAAAGTTTCGTAAAAAAATCTTTTTTTGTTTTAAAGATGAAAAAAAAATCGATTTTTAGCAGTTTTTTGCAATAACTAATACATTTGTTTATTATTGTTTATCAATTGATATCGCAGTGGGCTCAAAATTTTTATTATAAAAAGTTCTAAGTTTAGTGTTTTTTTATTGAAAAAAACTGTTTTTCGTGAACTTTCGACACCATTTTGAAAATGAAACCCTAACATTCAGCTGGACTAAAGTAGTTCACTCAATTTTACGGAAGTTTTCCTAATTTTTACATGTCTGTTTACTGAACTACATTTTGTCAAAAAACCGAGGTATTTTCTACAATATGACTGGCCAGTTTCTTAAGTTGGGATCCACTGCATGCACTTTGAATTTGAAACCATCTGTAAGACGACTGGGAAATCAGCATTTAACAGGGGGTCAAGGGGTAATTTGCTTATTTTTGAAAAATTGTAGTAAAATTTTGTTCTCAATTCTCTGTCGTTATTAAACCTTCGGAATACTTGGTTAAAATTGATGACATTATGACTGAATCACCCTGTATAGTTAAGTTACTTTGGTTATGAATTGCGTAACAAAGAGTGACCGCAGAAATCGCCCGTTTTTTCACAATTCGCAGAGAACTAAAGAAAATAGATAAAAATATGTCTTTGGTTTCAAATTACTCGTCGTAAAAAATTAAGATGAGCATATCTTTGTTTTGAAATTTTTCAAAAATCGCACCTATTTAGGGGTTAAAAGACGCCCAAAATGAAGAATTGAATATTACCAGTAAATATAAAAACTATTAGCATGTGAATTTTTCTTTGGAATGATTCTTGATACAAAGAAAGATTTATTCTCACGACTGAAAAAAACATGTTGAATTAGAAAATCCACCCTTAAGCACGCTCAAGGGGTGGAATCATCACCAAAAATAGAGAATATCGCAAAAAAAATCCAAAAAAAATATATAAAGATAATTCACATGCTAATAGTTTTTATATCAATTGGTAATATTCAAATTCCTCATTTTTGGAATTTTTTCAACCCCTATTTAGGGGTGATTTTTAAAATTTTCAAAATACTAAAAGCTATGCTCATTTTAGTTTTTTATGACCAAAACCATATTTTTATGTATTTTTTTTAATTCTCTGCGAATTGTGAAAAAACGAGCGAAAATCATAGGTATTTTGCGGTCGCTCTTTTCATCGCATATTTAGCGGTACAGGGAGGTTTAAATCCCATTTTTCCTTTCTCTTCCTCAGAACGTACTGAAAATGAGAATACGAATTTCCTATGCCATCGACGGGAACCCCATCCAGGACCAGACGGAGGTGAACAACTTCCCGACGGACATCTGGGATTGACGGAGAGGTTGCGGATAAGGGACACTGCGTGGATCCTCTCGTATTGTTAAATATTTATAAATATACAAGTCTATTTTTTATCGTAGACTTCCGTATAAGTAAAATTTAATATTTTCTATAATTAGATTTAGTTATTTTTTAGTGAGACTACACCCTGTAAATAATTTTAACATTGAGTACTTAATTACTATTAATGTGTTTTGCGTTAACGGTTATTATTGTTGTTGATTTCTCCGCTATCAGGAAGGCCCCAACAGCTGTCGTCGAGGGCGGGCAGCCCCCCGCGAACTGGTATTTTTTTACTTTGTCGATTGTAATTTTAAAATGTGATCCTTACATAATCATGCATTGGTTAAGTTTTGTTTAATGCTTGATTTGTTATACCATGTTATTTGCGTCCATACTATTAGATCAATAAATTGTAAATAATTATTTGGATGTTCATTTCTTCCGCCCGGGCAGAAGTGCTTAATCTACAAGGTCGGAAAGTCCCCATGGTTCATCGTCCGTTAGGTGAGAGCGATAAAGTAATAGAAATCCGTGCGATAGACAAAGGATGGCTATAATGAAGGCGTCTCATAGTCACCGCCTGTTTCGCCCTTCCACAAATAAGATCCACTTCCACTTGTAATTCAGCTACCGGTGGTCATCTTTGTTTTTATCGTTTGCCTTTTCTTTAATAGATGTCACCACTTATTATTAATTATTAACTTATTAACAGTTTTCAAAATACACCAAGTATTAATGTTGGGGAGTGTCATCACAACGTGACAACAGCGCTTAACCTGCTGATGCACACTACGTGTGCACGCGGCAGACTTGTCCTACGGAAAAAATGTAAACAACTATTATGAAACATTTAGTAAATTTATATGTTTATATTACAAAAATCCAATAAACAATGTAAAATAATTTTTTTTTTTTTGGAATAACGATTTACTTTATGCAAAATTCAAAATTTCCTTGCAGAAAGTCATAATTTCAAATTTTCAAATATATATACAGGGTGATCCAGATTTTAATAGACAAACTTCGGGAAAATACTAAACAACAAAAATTAACTTCACTTTGCTCTATGAACATAGGCGCAGAAAGCCACCGTTTATGAGATACAGGGCGATGAAATTGATAAAAATAAAACAATTTTTTTAAATATCTGGAAAACCGCTTCATCAAATTTATCCAAATTTGGTACACATTTTTTTTCAAATATTTCTCCTAATTCTGTATGTAGACGGTCCAAATCCAAAAACCAGTGGCGGAGAAACAAGGATATCGTTTCCTTATTTAAAGTAAAACTTCTATGCCACTGAATTAATTGGTAATATGAATACATTTTATAACGGTCTGAAACATTCTTTTATTTTTGTCGAAAAGTAATTGGTTTACGAGTTATAAAACAAATTATCCAAGTAAACATGTTGCCAACTAGACTAAATTCCGATCTGATTTAAAATTTTTTGGACAATAGCCTCTTCTAGTTAATGGAGGACATACCTTCAGATTAACGAATTGGGACCTGGTTTCAAATGGACGGGGCGCCAGCACATTCTGGCCAGGTAGTTCGTGAATGGCTGACAAACAAATACCAAAACAGATCGATTGGTCGGAATGGCCCCATACCTTGGCCACCTAGATCACCTGATCTAAATATTTTGGATTATTTTATTTGGGGCTAACCTAGGAAAATGACGTTTATGCCGTTCCTATAGCAAATAGGGACGATCTAGTGCAAAGGCTAAATGGGGCCTGCACTAATTTGAGGCAAAATCCAGTTTTAATCAGAGCTGCTGTGAATTCTATAACCAAAAGATGCCAAAAGTGTATTGAGTTTGGCGATGGACACTTTGAGTGATTGATTTAATTTATTTGTTTTTCATATAACTTTACTTGTTCGTGTTACTTGAAAGTTGAGTTCGACATGCTTGCTATGTTAGTGAAAAATATGTATCAAATTTGGATAAATTTGATGAAGCGGTTTTCCAGTTATTTAAAAAATATATGTTTGTCTATTAAAATCTGGACCACTCAAATTCGTTTTATTTTTCCCTATTTCAACGTTTTGTTTATTTGGATAATATGTCTCATAACTCGTAAACCATTCACTTTTCGACAAAGATCGACACTTTTCAGTGGCGTAGAAGTTTTACTTTAAATAAGGAAACAATATCCTTGTTTCTCCGCCACTGGTTTTTGAATTTGGACCGTCTACATACAGAATTAGGAGAAATATTTGAAAAAAAATGTGTACCAAATTTGGATAAATTTGATGAAGCGGTTTTCCAGATATTTAAAAAAATTGTTTTATTTTTATCAATTTCAACGCCCTGTATCTCATAAACGGTGGCTTTCTGCGCCTATGTTCATAGAGCAAAGTGATGTTAATTTTTGCTGTTTGGTCTTTTCCCGAAGTTTGTCTATTAAAATCTGGACCACCCTGTTTATACATATACAGGGTGTTTGGTAAGTCGATGCATTCCTTGCTGGAGATTATAGTACAAGTGATTTGTGATATATTTCCTTAATATACCATATTCCGAAAATGCATAGTTTCTGATCTACAGGGTGATAAAATTTTAATAAAAAAAATGCAAAGGACCCCGCACAAATCTTATGGAAATTGGCTCCCGGTCAAATTCGCTGAATTTTTGATATGTGATAGAGTTCATCATACTGGTCAATTGTCTCAATGGCCATCCAGGACCAGACGGAGGTGAACAACTTCCCGACGGACATCTGGGATTGACGGAGAGGTTGCGGATAAGGGACACTGCGTGGATCCTCTCGTATTGTTAAATATTTATAAATATACAAGTCTATTTTTTATCGTAGACTTCCGTATAAGTAAAATTTAATATTTTCTATAATTAGATTTAGTTATTTTTTAGTGAGACTACACCCTGTAAATAATTTTAACATTGAGTACTTAATTACTATTAATGTGTTTTGCGTTAACGGTTATTATTGTTGTTGATTTCTCCGCTATCAGGAAGGCCCCAACAGCTGTCGTCGAGGGCGGGCAGCCCCCCGCGAACTGGTATTTTTTTTACTTTGTCGATTGTAATTTTAAAATGTGATCCTTACATAATCATGCATTGGTTAAGTTTTGTTTAATGCTTGATTTGTTATACCATGTTATTTGCGTCCATACTATTAGATCAATAAATTGTAAATAATTATTTGGATGTTCATTTCTTCCGCCCGGGAAGACCTACTTAATTTATGTCTGATGGTGACGAGAGGAACGTTGACATTACATCGCCAAACGGAATGACACGTTCGAATGCTGCTTGCTAAATAGCAATATATATGGTGTAAGAAGTTTGACCGCCATTACTTCAGCATGAGTAACCATAAATGAACAAAAAAGTTGTATATTACTGGGGCGTAAGATTAACAGTTTCCAAAATACAGCGAGTATTAATATTGGGGAGTGTCATCACGACGTGACAAAAGCGCTTGACCTGCTGATGCACACCACGTGCGCACGGCAGACTTGTCCTACGGAAAAAATGTAAACAGCTATTGTGAAACATTTAGTAAATTTATGTGTTTATATTACAATAATCCAATAAACAATGCAAAATAAAAATTTTTTTTTGGAATAACTCGCGATTTACTTTAATTTATCCAATATTCAAAATTTTCATGCAGAAAGTTATAATTTCAAATTTTCGAGTAGATTATACATATACAGTGTTTGGTAAGTCGAAGCATTCCTTGCAGGAGTATATAGTACAAGTGATTTGTGATTATTTCCTTAGTATACCATATTCCGAAAACGCTTGTTTCCGATCTACAGGGCGTTGAAGTTTTAATAAAAAAAATGCAAATTTATAAATATTGCGGAAACAGTTCAGAATATTTTAATGAAATTTTACAGGCTTTGACAATTAACAACAATACATGTTTTACAATAGAAATATGGTTTTCAGTTTCACCAATGGCGCGCGCACAGGCTTGTCTTTGGATATTTTTAAAGAAAAAAATGATACGACTGTTTTTCTTGAGTTTTTGACGTTTTTGAGTTAAAAAAAAATAAAATAAATTTATTACATGGCATAATTCGATTTAAAAAATTTTAAAAATTGAGAAATTATGCACAGGTTTTTTTGTACCAATTTTATTACAAAAAATTATTATTCCTCGCAGTTATCAATATCAGTCTAAACAAATTTTATCAGTTTTTAGATTCACTATCTAAATAGAAATTAGCAAGTTGGCGGTGCACTCGTTTTTGTTACTGTTTGACAAAACTAATAATAGCTGTCACTTTGAGTATATGAGTGTGAAGCACTTAAGTGCATAATTTCTGCCATTTTTCAAATTATTGAAACCGAATTACGCCATGCAATAAATCGATTTTAAGTTTTTTACTCAAAAACGGTGCGTCATAAGAAAAACAGTCGAGATACCTTTTCTCTACCAAATTGAACAAGGAACTGAAAAATAATTTTTATTTTAAGAAAAATCAGTGGTGTATCTTTTTTTTTAACAGTATTGACGTGCCTGTGCGCACGCTACTGGTGAAACTGAAAACAATATATTTATCGTAAAACAGGTATTGTTGTTAACTGTCAAAGCCTGTAAAGTTTCATTAAAATATTCTGAATATTTATAAATTTGCATTTTTTTTATTATATGGTGTAACAAAAATTAATAAATTTCTGAATATCAAAATATATTATCTGTCATTCTGTGTAGCGGGAAAATATATAATATTTACAAAATAAGTGACTGATTTAGATAAAAATTTCATCTTCGTCGAAATCTTCTTGGTAATCTTCGTCGATTAAGTATTGTTTTGGCCGTGCCAGCTCCAGGATCCTCGGTGTTGGTACATAACTCAGAGCTTTTGCGCTAACTGTAGACTGGAATGAATCCTGCAAAGACATCGTGCGACTTCCTTTGGGAATTATGGTTTTGGGTTTAGCCAGCGATTGTATCCGTTTGGAAGCTGAAATACAAATAACTTTACTCTTGAACGGTTGTTACTATTATTATAAGTACTAATTTATTTTATTTGGGAATTAATACATTACCTAAAAAATTTGCGTAGGTATAGACGTAATCTCGTGTAGAAATATATAAACTTACAAATCATACAAGACTATTTCCCTTGTATTGTTAATATTTTTTATGAAAAAATTGTAAAATTATCAACCCTGTTATCTTACTGTCATCCTACCTTTATATTTCAACGCGCTTTTTGAAACTTTCACGGTTTGGTTTCCTGGCTGCTCGTATCTCCGTTTTGGCGACGCCAGTCTAGAAATACTTTCTATATCGTCTTCTACTGGAATATTTTTTGTTTTAACCTACAAAATATCATCGAGAAAAAAATTACAACAGATCGTGAACTGAAAAATCCCAGAAATTAGTTTTACGTTTTTGCGTTGCTTCTTTCTAGTTCTTGCCGATAGTTTTATTGTGGTTACCGGTACAACAGCCGAGTCTATGCTTTTGTATTCTTCTGGAATGCTTTTGGATGAGTCATTTGAAAATTTCTGGTCAGTTTTCATTTCACTTTTCACTTGAAATTTGAGTTATGCCGACTTTTATTGACAGCTTCTATCGTGACAAAGCAACGCAAATGGACCAAAATATTGTGGCCGCAACTTTGTAACTTTCAAAACCAGCGAAAGACGAAAGACATTTAGAATGTTACAGTGACGAATGCGACTTGATTTCTCCTTAAATTCAATTTATGTATTTAGTTTCTCTTAATTCTCTTATCATGGCATCATCACATTTAATAAGTAATAAATGGCTTTTGAATTATCCGCGATAATTTTTAAGATGGAAGCGCACCAAGCGGCGAAAGCAGTAAGCTGAAAGCTCCGAGACAAGGTAATTTTGACTTTTGACATTGCCGTTCGTGTTTACACCTTCGTTTGAACTTTTGAACAGCATTTGTCTTATTTGCCATTATTATTAGTAATTTTGTTATGAAACTGCGGTTATTTGACTTTTGTGTTATTTTATAGGTTTCAAATATTTCATAAATAAATTTTAAGGCAAGTATTTATGTCTACTTTATTTGTCTCTAGCATTACAATTTAATGTACATTTTACTAGGTTAACTTATAACTGTTTTATAGTCCTTGGTTTTATACAATGCTGTGTTATAACTATGAACTTATCCGTTGTGGAATTCATTTCCTATTTACATATATACCAACGAAAACTCTCGTATATCAGAAGGAGAGGCAGTTTTTAACGCTGATCATGTGGTACTGTACTGTATGGGAAAATTGGGCAAAGTTAATTTAAATTTAGAAATTTATATTGTGTCTGCAAACTAGTGAAGGAATGTTTACCTTGTTTACCTTGTTACCAGAGGGCGAGCTCTTAGCTGCATTCGCGAATAGACTAAATTTAAATACTCTCAGCATTAATGCGTATAAAAATTTATAGATGGCGTTATGTTCGGAGATATATTTATTGTTCGATTTTCCATCTTTTTTAACTCGCTTCGTTCGTGCGCTCAACTCCGCTCTCGTGGGCAATAATAAACAACTTATCGCACTTATTGCACGATATATTATATTGTTACTAGTTTTAAAATTATAAAAAAAAGAGTAATGTATAAACAGTTTCCACAGATTAAACACTACAGAAGAAGAGTAGATGGCGCTGGCAATCGATAATAATAAACTCGGACTACCTGTTAACCTGTTATTGGTTTTCTCTACGAGATAGTTGATCCAAAGTTGCGGGAAACCAAGGGACTTTACATTATTTGCATTTATTCTGAATACATTTTAAAATGCTATCCGTAGTTTCCTCTAGACATCAACACCATTGATTTACAAAGAGTTAACTCTATTAACCATTAGATGGCGCTAATGCCTCATTGAAATAAACCCTATATTAATTTTTGTAAATAAACTATAATGTGCTTGCTTGAAAAGTTACTTTATTACTTAGTTACCTTTTACCTTATGATTACTGTTTACATGTTGCTGAAAAGTTACTATTGTTACTACAATGGACAAATGGTTAGCTTCTCTCTCTCGGTTTGGCAAGATCTAGTATACGGGGTGTTGCCTTATATTTAAGGGCGTTCTTCGGTATGGCCCACGGATCGAAATCGTCGTCGTCTTTGGCCTTTTCCCTCGTCGTTCTTGGTACGGACAGCGCCTCTGTTCTGGGCGTTACTAAGAACAGAATAAATTATTTTAGTTTTACACGCAGTATCAGTGACTTAGGGGCTCAATGTCAGAGGTCTTTATAGTGTAGTAGTTGTACTTAAATTAATGAGTGACTTACTTTTGTATCTCAGGGCGGCTCTCTTAACTACTCCCGGTTGCAACATTTTGGGCAAATTTTCAAAACGCTTGGGAAGTTTTGCCAGCCTGAACACTACTTCCGTTGGTTCGTAAGTCAGAGCGTGAGGGTTCACCTAAAAGAATTATGTTGTGATTGTTGTGTTGTGTGAGCTTAAAAAAATAATAATTTTAAATTTCTCACCCCTTCTCTCTTTGGCGGTTGTATTATATAGACCTTCGGTGAAGCCAAAACGTCGAGGTGTGCGAAGTTATGGAATTGTTTCGGTCGCTGTAAGAAATTAGGTTTTTTTAGTTTGCACTAATTAGTTGTACCTACATTGTTTTTGTGAAAAATCGTATCTGTACCATAACAAACTTAATCTAAATTGCTAAAATGGTTTATTTTCAACATGGAAGCTACCTCTGAATATAGCCCACCCTATATATATGACTGTAACTACCTCTTTCGGTGGTGGCGGTACGAAAACTTTTTTCGGTTTGGCCAGCGTTTCCATCTGCTCGAACACTTTGGGTTTCCCTTTCCCCTTTTCGAGCTCCTTATCTTTTTTCATTTGCCTGAAACCGCAAACGCGTTTATTTACAATTTGAATAATTCACCGTCTGTTTGCTCACTTTAATTTCTTATCCCTCTCTCTTTTCCTGTAGTAGTTGTAAATCGAATTCCAAGCTTTGTTCAGGTTTGTCCTGAATCTCTTCCGCATCATTTTGAGGTTGAAGTACATTTTCTTGTTGTGTATCAAATTCCTGTCGAATTAAATATTAAAAAAATTAAAAACTTCTGGTTTTTCTTTTTGTTCCAATATGTGTTTTTTAAAATAGTGGAAGTAAACTATAAGATTTTAAACGGATTGAGCAAAGAAACCAAGTAATTAATTATTATTAGTTCTAAGTACATATTTCTCAAATTTCCATTTTTTTCTGTTTTGTTTGTTAGTTTCTCTTCAAACGGATTATGTTTTACTTTCCCTTTGAGTTGTTTTTTTAGAAAACCGTAAATAATTTGGGTCATACACTAGTTGTCAAGTTGATTAAAAAATAAAAACGAAATGCATTGAAATTTGTATATGCAAATATCTCGATACATTGTATGTCTACCAAGCTCTGTCCTGCACATGTAAAAAATTATTATTACTACTAGTACTGATTAGCGCTTATCCATCTTAGGTCACCGAAAACGATCGAAAGAGATCAAAGTACCAACGACGCCGACGGAATGAAACGAGGTTTCAGTTCTGTGTTTGATTACACAGCCCCACAAAAAAAAAGTGGCAGGTCCGAAAGACAAGACCATGGTATCCATATGGTTTTGGGGTTGCTGAATCCGAATCCGGTGTCCGTTTGACACGATTAGCTCTGGTTTAAGGTCAAATGTAGAAAATCAATTGTCAACAAACTAAACCTATGTATCTATACGTTTTTGGGGTCGCTGAATCCGAATCCGGTGTTCGTTTGACACGATTAACTCTAGTTTAAGGTCAGTTCAAGGTCATATGTAGAAAATCAATTGTCAACAAACTAAATCTACGTATACGTTATACGTTTTTGGAGTCGCCGAATCCGAATCCGGTGTCCGTTTGACTCGGTTAGATCTGGTTTAAGTTCAGTTCAAGGTCAAATGAAGAAAAATCTATTGAAAACAAAGTAAACTTACATATCTATACGTTTTTAGGATCGTTGAATCCGAATCTGATGTGCGTTTGAACCGATCAGGTCTATTAAATACATTCTAATAGAAAAAGATCAACATACGAAAGATGCTTATACATATTTTTTGGTTTTAAATCTAACTGAAATATTTGATTGCGAGTTTGAGCAGAGAGAAAGGTTTCACCAAGATATTAAAGAAGGAGGAAATTTGGATTTGGATACAGCGACCCCAAAATCATATAGATATATAGGTATACTTTGTTGATTCTCTATATTTGACCTTGAACTGACTTTAACCCAGAGCTAATCGGATCAAACAGACATCGGATTCGGTTTCAGTGACCCCAAAAACGTATAGATACGTAGGTTTAGTTTGTTGGCAATTGATTTTCTATATTTGACCTTAAACTGACCTTAAACCAGAGCTAATCGTGTTAAACGGACAATGGTTTCGGATTCAGCGATCCCAAAACCATATGGGTACCATGGTCTTGTCTTTCGGACCTGGCACTTTTTTTTTGTGGGGCCGTGTTATTATTCTTAGTTCTAAACTTACTTCAGCGCAGGCGTAGCTAGTTGGTCTGAGTAAAAAGCCATCTCGGGATCCAGCTTGACTTCCTCCGGTCTTTTATACTGTATAGGTTTCCCTTCTTCGTCAGAAACGTACTTGGGTGTTACACGATTCGGTTTCGACAGCTGGTCCAACCTCCAGTTGTGCTTGTACTTTTTTAAAATCGCTAGTATCTTGTCTGGAACGACCTTTTTTGGCGGCGGTGGTGGTTTATAGGCAAAGGGGAAGACCTCGATGCCGACGGTGTAGCAGTCCATTTCGGTGGCGTCCATTGTGGCTGGGAATGGTGGTGAGATGAAACTGGATGATTTGAAAGGGTCTGACGAAAGTGACTGAAGTGTTTGACAGAAGCAGGTTGCGTTGATAGTCTCTGTTTATTTATATCATTTTTGAGGCATAATAACTTTCCAAAATTCTAATGATTATAAAAACATTAAATTAAGCCACGACTACATTTCAAATTACATTAAAAACTGAAAAATCGCCAGGTTCATCTATTAGTTATGCTGTTAACTGTTGAGATAGAAACGTATCTTTATTAAAAAGTTATACACTTGGACATAGGCGAATCAGTAACACAATTTATTGTTAATACATATAACACATATAGACATATAGAGAAGTACGCATACAGATACATCTATATGAACATTCGGATATACAGGGTTGGAAAGTACCGATGGTCTATCTGAAGTTACGTGAGAGCGATAAAGTAAGCCATAGAAATCCATGAGATAAAGAAGGATGGCTATAATGAAGGCGTCTCATAGTCACCGCCCGTTTCGCCCTTCCGCAAATAAAATCCACTTCTTATTTGTGGAAGGGCGAAATGGGCGTATTGTGTGTATGGGGTATTGTGACCATCCTTGACTATGACGATCTAGTCGCCGCGGTTTTTTCACTATCTGTATTCAGTTTACTTATTAATGATAATTACGTACCAATTTTCTTCTGATCTAAAATAAACCTATTACTTTACAGAATATACCTCAGTACTTTGTTTATTTTTTTTACAATAACCTCGCAACTTTTTAAGATATTTCAATGATTAAATTTGACATAAGAGAGTTTTTTGACAGGCAAACATGAATAACAATAAAATTCTGTTTTCCTAAACCAGGGGATCGGTAACATCACCTTAGACGGTGTTTTGTTTTATACTACAACTTTTTTATTTACAGAGCTTTTGAGAAAACTAAAGGAATTTTTGAAACCTCGCTTTATCCACCGTAAAAAAATTTAATTAGTATGATGAATTTTAAGGAGGTTTATCGGGTACGGAGGTACGTCTATAGTCTAACGAAAGTTTCTGTAGATTCACTAGTGACTAAAGTAGTAAGCCTTTAGATTTGGCAACGTTGCACTTAGCTGGCGCGCTCTGCTCGACGTTCGCTCGCTCCCGTTCAATCATTCTGTTTGTTTGGAGTTTTCAGCCACGAAATTTGAATAATTCTAAATTTTTCGAATTTTCACCCCCAAGAACGGCGGTGACATTTTTTAAATTATGGCGATGTTTCGCATGGTCCTGTACACATTTAGTTTCGCGCAACTCACTCGGTTTCAAAAATACAATACCTATGTACGTTTTCAGCCACGAAATTTGAATAATTCTA